>NW_017671314.1:145026-222526 GCF_001879085.1 Nicotiana attenuata
TATATATATATATATATATATATATATATATATATATATATATATATATATATATATATATATATATATATATATAATAAATTTTGAATCCATTAAATTAGATGTGATATGGTAAAATTGTGAATCTGAACTCATAAAATTCAAATCCTGAATGCGTCTCTGGACATATAGGTGTTATGATCGAAATAATTAGGTGTTATAGAAATTTTGGCGGTCTTCTTCTTCAGTCCTCTCGGCGTATGTTAAGCTAACGTACGCCGATCTCGGCTATGGCTGGAAAGAAGGCTCGAGGTAGACCTAAGAAGCAACAAATTAAGGTTGATGACAAAATTCCAAAGCTAAACACCATAGGAAGGAACTCAGCAGTGGTTATGGAGTCTATTTTTGGAGCTTCGAAGATGCAAGCCAGATCTGTCAATCTCCCACAGATGTCCTATGGAGAAGCTTCAGGATCAGCTAGTCAACAACAGAAAAAGGCAAATCAAAGCCCAATCCCCATGCATGTCGACCTAAGGGGTAGTGTCACACCCCCCCTACTCGAGCCGCTACTGTTCCATTGAAGAGCAAGGAGTAGCAGGAAGTTGTATCTCAAGCTCCTTCACCTGTAGCAGTCACTATTCCATTACCGGAGGATCCTAAGGAGTCTATTTGGGCCGGAGTACTAACAGGTAACAGATCTACTGCTAATGGTATGACATTGAGATACATAACTCCTGAAATTGTAGAAGGAAACCTAGTGGCTAAGCTTGAAAAAAACAAAAATTGAGAAGGAAAACTTGAAATGGAAGTGTGCCTTAATAGTGTATGTCATAGCATGGCTTATATGAAAGAAATTATGTGTGCTGGTCCATACAGAGTGAACAATAGACCTTTGATAATGAAACATTGGTCTGCACAGTTGATTTTGGCTCAGAATTCTTGATAGAAATACCTTTATGGGTAAGGTTTCCTAAGCTGCCTATGAACTGTTGGAGTGGCAACTCACTGAGCAGAATTGTAAGCACCATAGGAATTTCAATGTTTGCAGACGAGTACACTGCCAAACAATCTAGAATTTCCTTTACTAGAAGCCTTATTGAAATAAATATTACCAAGCCCTTACCAAGAAGGTTACCAGTTATGGATGACTCAGGTGCTATATTTGAGCAGGCTGTTGAATATGATTGGAAGCCAGAGTTTTGTGAAAGGTGTCTTAAAGTTGGGCATGACTGTGCAAAAATTCCCAAAGAGGGAGTTAACCAAGATCAACAGCCCAAGAAAAGGAGACCACCACCAGTGAAGCAGATATGGAAAACTAAAGAAACAACAGTGGCTTCTACTTCAGAGGAAAGCCAAAAACAGGTGGAAGAATCAAGCAAAGAAGTAGAGTGTACTTCTGAGCAACCTGAGAATATGGAGGACAAACAACAAGCAGAGGAAGGCCCAAAAAGACAATTAGAAAAAGGGAAGATTGCAGTTGGGATCAATGGGGTTCCAATGACCTATGCTAAAGCAATACTATCTCCTATGAAACAAGGGCCACAACAACAAACAAGTTTAGATGTGATGCTAACTTGAAACCACATGTCACAGGTGGTCAATCTCATCACACCTAATGTCTTGGATGGTGTGGAACATAAGGGGTACCAACAAGAGATACAAACACAAAGAGTTGTGTAACTATATAAAAGAGAATAATATAAAGTTAGTTGGCTTAGTAGAAACTAGAGTTAAGAAGGGTAAGGCTGACCATATAGCTCAGCTAGTGGTACTAGGATGGTAAACAAGGTAAAATTATGATCATGCACTTAATGGGAGGATTTGGATGTTATGAGATCCTAACTTTTATAACATAACAGTGCTAGATCAATATGCTCAAATAATGCATTGTAGTATAGTTGGCAGAAAGAATCCAATTAACTGCTTCATGACAATAGTCTATGGATTCAACACCAATGATAAGAGGAAACCATTATGGCAACAGTTACAAGCCCTAGCAGCACAAAGCACTAAACCATGGATCATCCGGGGAGACTTTAACTCAGTTTTGACAATACAAGATAGGCTTTTGTGGTAATCCAGTCACAAGCAATGAATGCAAGACTTTTCAGACTGTATGCATGTGTTAAACTTAAATGAGTTACCTTGGAAGGGGCATTTGTGCACTTGGTCAAACAAGCAACAAGGTGTTGATCGAGTCTATAGCAAAATAATAGAGCTATAGGAAATGACGACTTGATGCAAATATATGGGCATATGGAAGTAGAATACAGACTCCCATTCATATCAGATCATGCTCCGATGGTAATAACAATGAGGAGAGCAGGACCAAGTGGTAAGATTCCATTTGGATTCTTTAATGTATGGGCTGACCATCCAAACTTCATGGCATTGGTAGAAGAAGTATGGAAAGAACATCATAATTCAGATCCTACGAAGAATGTTTGGTACAAGTTGAATACTCTAAGGCCATTACTGAAGCAATTAAATAACGCAGAGTTTAGAGGTATCAAAGAAAGATTGGAGCAAACTAGGAATAGATGCAGGGGATATAAGATCAAATGTTTAGCTGCTACTCAATGAACTAGTTGCTAAAGAGAAACAACTCTTAGAGAATCTGAAAAAATGGTCATTAATAGAAGAAAACATACTTCAACAGAAAGCTCGAGCTAAATGGATAAGATTAGGAGATGCAAACTCCAAGTATTTTTCAGCAATTATGAAGGAAAGAAGACAAAGAAAAGTCATCACAGAACTTGTCAATGCTTTTGGAGATAGGCTAACATACGATCACCAGATCCAAGAAGAGATCATTACCTTTTATAAATCCCTGATGGGATCAGCTGCAACCCAATTACCTGCAGTAAACAAACAGGTGATGAAAAATGGACCAGTGCTCAATCATATGCATCATATCGGTCTCTGTGCTGAAGTTACAGCCCAAGAAATATATGAAGGGATGTGTGCTATTGGAGATTATAAAGCACCAAGAGTAGATGGATATAATGCCTTATTCTTCTTGGCCTCTACTAAAAGCAGAAATTTGTCAAGCAATTAAGGAATTCTTTCAAACAGGGAAGTTATACAGAGCAATCAACTGCACAACTATCACAATACTTCCTAAAGTTCCTAACCCATCAAGCATCAAAGAATACAGACCAATAGTTTGTTGTACAGTACTATATAAACTCATTGCCAATGTATTGGCCAACATAATTCAGAAAGTCATTGCTTCAATAATCTCAGATACACAAGCAAGGTTCATCCCAGGTAGAAAGGTGGCTGATAATGTCTTTCTTGCTCATGAATTGGTCAAGGCTTATTCAAGGAAGAACATTTCACCAAGATGTCTCATCAAGGTGGATATCCAAAAGGCTTATGACACAGTGGATTAGAGGTATTTACAGCAAATGCTAGAAGGTTTGGGCTTCCCAAACAAATTCACTAAGTGGATTATGGAATGTGTGACAACTGTTAACTATAGTATACTCATTAATAGAGAAACAACAAAACCATTTGATGCAGCTAGAGGGCTGAGGCAAGGGGACCCAATGTCCCTTTTTCATTTGTTATAGCAATGGAGCACTTGAGCAGACATTTGAAGACTTTGAAGTAGGAAAAGATATTCCGTTATCATCCCATGTGTTCAAGGCTGGATTTAACTCACTAGAGTTTTGCGTATGATCTCTTACTATTTGTAAGAGGAGATGCTACATCGGTAGCATTACTACATGACATATTCAATATTTTCTCACCAATATCAGGTCTTAAAGCTTACCTAGCCAAAATCTCTATTTACTATGGAGGAGTCAGCCTAGAAGTGAAGCATAAGATACAGTAAATGCTAGGTTATAGTCAATGATCCCTCCCTTTCAGATATCTGGGCATACCACTTGACACAAAGAAACTCTCTGTAATGCAATGGCAGACACTCATTGACAAAATAGTGGCAAGAATATCTTCTTAGACAGCAAAGAATCTCTCATATGCAGGCATAATCCAATTGGTGCATCATGTAATCTTTGGTATTCAAGCTTATTGGGCATAAATCTTCATCATACCATCTAAAGTTGTCAAAGCAATAGAGGCCTACTGCAGAAGCTATATGTGGTCGGGGCAGAATGTAATCACTAAAAAAGCTTTAGCAGCATGGGACAAGATGTGTGCACCTAGAGCAAAAGGGGGACTTAACTTGATCAACTTGGCATTATGGAATAAGGCAGCAATCATAAAAACATGTTGGGAATTGGCGAACAAGAAAGATAAGCTTTGGATCAAATGGATCCATAGCTACTACATCAAGGATCAAATCTTTGCCATCATGAAAGCACCAAAACAGGCATCTTGGATGGTAAGGAAAATATTTGGAGCAAGGGGTAACCTGGATGGCATCAGTAATAGCCAAGCTAACCAAAGGAATGTAATCAAACAGGTTTACCTGCAATTAATAGGAGATCTGCCTAAAGTCCATGGAAAGGTTTAATGTATCAGAATAAAACACGACCAAAAGCAACCTTCACAATGTGGCTACAAATACAGGGAAGACTGCTCACTACTGACAGATTGAAGAACTGGGGAATACAAATGGATGATACATGCTGCTTTTGCAATTAACACCAGAAACAAGGGATCACATCTTTGCAGAATGTGCATATGGTAGAAATATATGGTTCAGACTCATGCAATGGTTACAGGTGCATCAACCAGTTACAATATCATGATCTGAATGGTAGAACTGGTAAAGAAAACAAAGGGGCAATCTCAACTGGCCAGGATACTCAAACTAGTATTTGCAGAATATACACACACAGTTTGGATTGAGTGAAATACAAGGATATTTGAGAAGAAAGCAACAACATGGGATATCCTTTCAAGGAGAGTGGTCTGCATGTGCAACATTAGAGCTGAGGGTTATACTCGTGTCTTTTTAACAAAATATAAATACTGAGTAGTTAGCTTGAGAGAGAAATGTACAAAAGAGATTAGGAAGTAGGGAAGATATAGAGAGAGTTATTTTTTCCAGTAAGAAAGTAGGCCGTGGTGATCTATTGCTTTGTAAATATTTACATTGGTGGTTAATATAAAGATTTAATTACCAAAAAAAATAATTAGGTGTCATGCGGAAGCTAGTAAAGCAAACTTTGAGCGATGATGAATAGCAAACTTTGAGCGATTATAAATCAGACAACAAAATAGAAATATACCAAAAGAGACACAAATATTAACGTGGTTCGTTCAATTGAACTACGTCCACAGGCGGAGATGAGCAATCCATTATATAAAAGAAAGTATGGCAAACACATATGGCAGCTAACACTTATCCCGAAATTCTCCCTCTAAACGAGACTCTCAAACCCCATATGGCTACATTGTGGATTCTACTGAATGAAAAGGAAAGATCCTTAATTTATAGAAGTCCAAACATGTTCCTACAAGAAAAGAGACTAGCCAAATATGGGAGATTTATAATTTTCTTCCAAGAAAAGAAAACTAAATTATGGTAACTATGTTGTCCTTTCATTCAAGAGACAGAAAAACGAAATATGATAAGAAAATCAGGACAAACACCTAATAATTCTCTTCTTGGCCTGAATTTTCTGGCAAAATAAACTTGATACACCTTCTTCATATAACCTTCAATAGGTCGCATCTTCAAATCTTCACCAAAAAATTTGTCTCAACGTAAGTAGCACTTTGGTCAAATTTCTCAAACAAAAATCATGATTAGCATTAAATAGATTGCAGCTAGAACTAAACCCGCCAAGATGAACCTGTCTTGAACCGTGCTCTGATACCACTTGTTATGATCGAAATAATCAGGTGTCATGCAGAAGTTAGTAAAGCAAATCTTGAACAACGATAAATCAGACAACAAAAGAGAAATATACCAAAAGAGATTGTGACGACACAAAATCACGTGACCGGCACCCGACACACTATCCAATCCGGATGAACCAAACAGTACAAGAATGCCCATCTATATGCAAAATAGATACATGCAAAAGCCTTTTTAAAAACACAATCATTTGAAATGATAAAAACCATACATAAAATAAAATCTTTAAATCCATATGTTTTTGATAATTGAAAGATACAAAAGAAAAATAATATTTCTTTCACGCATGCCATGTGAATTACTCTCGATTACAACTCCAAAAGAATAACAATTATCTATGGAATCTCTAAGACACACGGATGAAATACTTGGGACAAACCCCAACTAAAATTTAAGATCAATAATAAGTGTGGATTTTGACCATTTATTAGTACATTTTTACTTTTGTTTTAGTACGAAAGTATTGATTTATATTCTCAAAACTAATGAAAGTGTGAAAATTGCAGGAATGTTGAGAATTTGGGCTCTTATGAAGAAATTCGACTCAAATAGGAGTGTTTCGACTCACAAGGCAAGAAGGGGAAATTCATACTAAAAGTGCGGTCCGCAGAAGTATTTCTGCGGCTGTAGAAGCAAGTGCGGACCGCAGAATTCTCTTTGTGACCGTAGAACTAATGAAGAAGCCCTGAAGTACTTGAAGCAGAAGTGCAAACCGCACACCATTTGTGCGGCCGCAGAACATGGTCCGCACTGACAAAAATTCACAAAGTTCACAGAGTGTGTAAATAACCAAGACTAAAGCCTTGCCTAAAGTGCGGACCGCACATGAATTGTGCGGCCGGAGAAGCTGAATTGTAGCCACAGACCAAATTGTGCGGCTGCAGAATCCAATCTCTTGTAAACTCAAAGAATGTGCAGACTGCACATGGAATTGTACGGCCGTAGAACCTCCGAGGGGCTTTTTTGTCAGTGAATTTGGGCCACTATAAATAGACGGGAATCACATTTTTAGGTCAAGTTTTGAAGTTCTAGCAGCTGTAGCCGTTGCAGTTTTTCATTTTAGGAAATTTGTGATCATTTTTTTGGATAAAAACATCATAGTATTTCTTCTTTGTTTTCTTCATTTTCTACTATGAGTAGCTAGATATTTACTAGGGTTGTGACCCAATCCTAGTGTGTAAACTTTATGGGTATTTAATTTAATGCTTGTTTATGATTGAGTGTTTGTTATTTAGCCTTGTTCATGATTTAATTTTAGAATTAATGGTTGCAAAGATTGATTCATGCCCTTTTGACTTGGTCTTTACTTGAGAAAGAGGGACCTAGTCTGGGAAAATTTGGCTAACAAGAAATTGTGCTAGTTTTAGGATTTGACTAGCCTAATTAAAGGGTTTGAACTAGAGATAGGTAAAATCTCACTTGAGCTCATATCAACTATTTAGCTTGATACCCATTTGGGCTTGAGAAAACCAAATTGGGGAAAATCACTCTATAACCGAGAGGTATTAAGTGGGTAACTTAGAATTGAGAGCTATAATACACCCCGATTAATAAAATAAGTGTTAATGTACTTAACTCATTAGGCGAACACCTAGGTAAAGGTCGCGTCCCTTGGTTTTTTACCCATTTAATAATAATAACAAAAATAATTACTTACTTTCTAGTTTCTTCTCATTAGTTTACAGTTAATTTAGTAGTAGAAAATAAAATCCCTTATTTAGAAACGCAATTGAGTTATTTCATTTACTCTTATCAAGTGTACACTCTAACACCCATATTGAACTCCCTGTGGAAATCGACCCTGACTCTTATTGGGTACCATTGTTCCAACGATCGTTTCCACTCACTAATGATTGCAGAATGGACGTGGATCAATTTTTGGCACTGTTGTCGGGGAGTTAAAACGGTGTTAGCTACATATTTGAGTGTGTTTTTGGATTATCTTCTTTCCTTTCCGTGTTACTAATTTGTTTAAGAAAATTGTAGGTACGCACATGGCGAACAATGAGCTCAAAAATTTGCCTTTGGGGGAATTGGACGGCAAGGAGGAACAAGTAGAGGAGGTACCTCTTGCTCCTCAAGCCAATCGAAGAGGCCGGGTACCACATGACAACGTGCCCGTTCCACCCCCACCTTCACCACGAGTGGATCTACACCAGATATTACCCTATAAAGGTCATGCTAGTGCAATAGTCCCTCCCCGTATTAAGGCGGGAAACTGTCACGACCCAAATATCCCTCCGTAAGATGTCGTGACGGTACCTAGTCTCTAAGACTAGGTAAGCCTAAAAACTTCGGAGTAACTGAAATACCAGCTAAACCTTAACAACAACAAGTATATATATAGATAAAGCTAGAAAAACTGCCGCTTTGCATATACAAGTAAACCAGCAACTGGAGTATAGACAACTCCCAAAACCCGGTAGTCACAAGTCACAAGCTCTAAGGAATTATTCTAACTGTCTCTATACATCAGTATCTAGGAAAAATAAAGAAGAACAACATAAAAGAATAGAAGGGGACTCCGAGGTCTATGGACACTGGCAGATATACCTTGAAGTCTTTGTAGCAGCACCACGTACTCTCTACTAATAGCGGGGCTGGTTGGAGGTACCTGGATTTGCACACAAAGAATGTGCAGATGAACATTATGAGTACACCGCAACGGTACCCAGTAAGTGCTAAGCCTAATCTCGGCAGAGCGGTGATGAGGTCAGGTCAGGGCCCTACTAGAATATAATAATTTAGGACATCAGATATGATAATATAATGAAAAGACTGAGAATTTAACAATGAGAAGTTACAGAAAGGTAGCAACACATCACATAGAGATAAATAACAGGGGCGCTTCCGAGGTACCGCCTCGTAGTCCCAAAAGTAAATACTCAACAGGAGAGCTCCCGAGGTACCTCCTCGTAGTCCCAAAAGTAAATATGCAACATGAGAGCTCCCGAGGTACCGCCTCGTAGTTCCAAAAGTAAATATGCAATGGGTAAAACTCCCAAGGTACAGCCTCGTAGTCCCAAAGTAAATACACAACTCATAACCGATGGAACATCAAATTCAAAGCAAGAAATCCTAAAGTTAAAGACTAAATACAAAAATCAAGGAAAAACATGAATTCAACTAAGCATGCTGCACAGATTTCAAATAAGCATTTAGGGCACGTAGACATGCGATATTAGGCTAAACATGATAACTACACATGCTGGGAAACTCAATTAAGATATAACAGGTTACTATTCAGTAAAAACCGAATTTTAAATAATTATCCCGTGTACGCACTCGTCACCTCGAGTACACGACATTCACATATCACAAATTTTTACAACAATAACAAATCCTAATGGGATTTCCTCCACACAAGGTTAGGTACGTCACTTACCTCGAACCAAGCTCAATCAGTCAATTAGAATGTCTTTTCCTCGACTTTCCGACTCTGAATGGCCCAAATCTAGCCAAAAGCAATTTCATACTACAAATATAACTATAAGACACTAATCTAATTAATGAAATCAAGACTTTAACAAAAAATTAAAAAAATTGCCCAAAAAAGTTGACCCGGGCCCACATCTCTAAGTTGGGTAAAAGTCACAAAATACGAACACTCATTTAACCACGAGTTCACCCATACCTAAATTACACAAATCCGATACCAAAACCTCAATTAAAATCCAAAAATTCAACCTAAGGATCTTGGACCTTCCCCCCCTCCCCCCCAATTTCTCAACCCAAATCCTTAATTAAATGATGAAATTAACGATGGATTAGTGGATATTAATCAAAAACAAGTCAAGAATCCTCACCCAAATTCCTTTGAAAACCCCTAGAAATTTTTCCTCAATACGAGCTCTCAAAGCCCCAAAATGAAAATGAGATCCAACCTTCGATTTAGCCCTTTTTTTTCCAGAGATTTCGCTTCTGCGAGTACTTGGCCGCATCTGCGGCTCCGCACTTGCAGAAATACTATCGTAGGTGCGGTTACAACTTAAGCCCAGAAGGCTCGCACGTGCGGACCTCTCAGCGCTTATGCGGACTTCCCTTCCAGCTCATACTCCGCTTCTATGATCATCCTTCCGTAGGAGTTGCTCCGCTTCTGCGGTCTTCATGGCGCACCTGCGACCACTAGTCGCCTATTCCTAGGCCACTTCTACGATCCTTTTCTCGCACGTGCGAGTCCATACCTGCATCCAATTCTACCGCAGGTGCGAAGACACCAGAAGCTTGAAGCTTCAGCAATAACACAAGTCCAATTCTTAGTCCGTTAACCACCCGAAATCCACCCGAGGCCCCTGGGACCTAAGCAAATATACCAACCAGTCCTAAAAACAATACGCACTTAATCGAGCCCTCAAATCACATCAAACAACTCTAAAAACACGAATCACACCTCAATTCAAGCTTAAAGAACTTCAAACTTCTATATCTGATGCTGAAACCCATCAATCATGTCCGATTGACCCCAAATTTTGCACACAAGTCACATTAGACATTACGGACCTACTCCAACTTTCAGAACTCCAATCTGACCCCGATATCAAAAAGTACACTCTCGGTCAAACTTCCTTAAAATCCAACTTTTGCCATTTCTAGCCTAATTCAACTACGGACATCCAAATCACAATACAGACATGCTCCTAAGTCCAAAATCACACAACAGAGCTAACGAAACTGACGAAACTCCATTCCAGAGTCGTCTTCACACAATTCCAACTACGGTCAAAGTCCTAGAATTTAAGCTTCTATTTTAGGGACTAAGTGTCCCATTTCACTAGAAAACCAAAAACAAATCCTCCCGGCAAGTCACATAAGCATAAAATGAAATAGAGGAAACAATATATAGGGGATCGGGGCTAATAATCTAAAAACGATCGGCCGGGTCGTTACAGTAACTTCCAAATCACCAATGTGATACTCAATTTGCTTGAGCAATGGAGTTTCTTTACCGGTGCTCCAACTCAAAATTCTTATAAGCATTTGAAGTAATTTGTGGATACATGTTGGGGGAGCAAGAAAACTAATGTTTCCGAGGATACATTGAGGCTATGGTTTTTTTCCATCTCTCTATGAGGGAAAGCTTTAGATTGGTTGGAACGATTGCCGAATCATCCA
Organism: Nicotiana attenuata; assembly: GCF_001879085.1. NCBI lineage: Eukaryota > Viridiplantae > Streptophyta > Magnoliopsida > Solanales > Solanaceae > Nicotiana > Nicotiana attenuata. Next base: position 155,954 of record NW_017671314.1, read on the forward strand.
ATTCATACTTGGGATGAGTTGGCAGAAAAGTTCATTGCTAAGTTTTTCTCTCCCAGGCACATAGCTACACTTTGAGACGAGATCTTGGCATTCAAGTAAGAGCCTAATGACCACTACACAAAATATGGGAGCGCTATAGAACAATAGTTAAGGAATGTCCCAACAACGATATGACAAAAAACATGATACAACAAGCTTTTATCGTGGTATTAATACAACCAACCAATGTATAGTAAATCAACTAGTCGGTGGGAACTTTATTACTACGCCTTATGCAAAGGCGTGTGAAATCTTGGATGAGATGGCAGAAACGTCGTCATCTTGGCAATCCCGGGTCAATCCCACAAAGTGATCCAAATATGATCCACCTTTACAAAGAATTGCAAGATCATGGGCAAGCCATTGCCGAATTGACCACTACCATGACTCAACTAGAAGAGGCCCAACTAAATCAAGTGCAAGCTCCTAAGGAAGTTAATGCTATGGAGGGAGTGAATGTGTTGGTGAACAAGAGGAGGACTAAGGGTCCACAAGTTCAAAGCCGAGTGGAGAACTATGTGTAAGATGATAGCAGTTTTGATCAAGATGATTAGTAAGAGGAAGAAATGCAATATGTGAACAATTTTCTAGTGCAAAGAAACAACTTCCAAGGCCCAAACTAACAACAATGGCGACCACAAAAAAATTCATGGCAATTGGAATTCTAACAATTAAGGGAATTGGCATAACAATAACAATCAAGGAAATTGGAGCAGAAACAACCAAGGAAATTGGGGAGGCAACAATCAAGGTGGTTGGGGTAATAATCAAGGCAATCGGGGGTCGGGTTTTCAAAGGCTCCCAATGTATCAACAACCGAGCAACCCACCTCCCCATCCTTCTCATGGTTCAAGTTCTTTAAACAATGAGATGGGACGTATTGGGAATATGTTCAAGCAAATGATGAAAAATAATGTCGATTCAGATGCCTAACTTGCCTCACGCAACACCTCAATCCGCAACCTAGAAGTTCAAATGGGGAAAATATCTCAAGCTCTAAATTCTTGTCCTAAGGGGCACTACCAAGTGATATGATGGTAAACCCAAAGGGTGTTAACAATACGGGGCATACTATGGCGGTTATCACAAGAAGTGAAAGAGGCTGGAATGCACCCACCTCAAGTGGAAGGCAACTTGTTGTTGATGATCAGATGATGCAAAAAGAAGAGGTCACAACAATGTTGTCCAACCTAATGAGGAAGTTCGGATTGATATTGATGATAGTGTGGAAGAGACTCAAGAGTAGGTGAACCTGTCTAGGGAACACATTATTGGCATACCAGAGTCGGTAGTGAAAAAGGAAAAGGCACCATTGCCTAAGCCTCCACCTCTATACTCTCAAATACTTTCCAAGCAAAATGGTGAGAATCAATTCAAAAAGTTCATTCAAATGATGAAACTTTTTCAATCAATGTGCCATAGGTCAAAACTTTGGAACAAATGCCCGATTATGCAAAATTTATGACAGATCTTGTGACAAAGAAGTGGTCAATAAATTTTGAGACTATCAAAGTCACTCATCAAGTGAGTGCAATTGTTCGTTCAATAGCTCCTAATTTGGGGGATCCCGGTGCTTTCACGATTTCTTATACAATTGGAAGTGTCGAGTTTGCTAAAACTCTTTGTGATCTTGGGGCAAGTATAAATTTGATGCCCTATTCAGTTTTCAAGACTTTGGGTATTGGGCAACCAAGACCCACTTCGATGAGATTGCAAATGGCCGATGTACCATGAAAAAACTATTGGGTGTGATTAAATATGTTTTGGTCCGGGTTGATAAATTCATTCTTCTGGCGAATTTTGTCATTCTAGATTGTGAGATTGTCTTGGGAGACCTTTTCTTTATACGGGTAAGGCTCTTTGTGATGTTGAAGTCGGAGAACTCACTTTCCGGGTTGGTGATGAAAAAGTGGTATTCCATCGTGTAAGTCCATGCGAAAACCAAATAGCAATGAGGTGTGTTCTTTTGTGGTTTGGTGACCTATGTCATTGTTGATGATACAAGTTCTACAATCAACGTTGGTGATACGTTGGAGGCCGTCTTGCTCAACTTTGATGATGACGGGATGGATGGCTTCATGAAATGTGTGAACTCTTTTCAAGGAATGGGGTTGTACAACTATGCCCCCCGAAAATTATCCTTGGATCTTGGAAATAGGAAGACTCCTCCTGCAAAGCCTTCTATTGAAGAGCCGCCTACCTTGGAGTTGAAGCCATTGCCTCCACTTCTTCGATGTGAATTTCTTGACCCTTTTTCTACTTTACTGGTTATTCTTTTCTCTTGTTTGACTAACGTGTAGGCAGATTCCACATTAGCGGTGTTACAAAAGAGGAAGAAGGCTATTAGGTGGACCTTGGCGGATATTCGGGGTATAAGCTCCGCCTTTTGCATGAATGAGATCAAGCTGGAGGATTGAGCTAAACCATATATTGAACATCAAAGAAGACTCAATGAGGCTATGCAAGAAGTTTTTAAGAAGGATATTATCAAGTGGTCGGATGTCGGGGTTGTCTACCCCATATCCGATAGTTCATGGACTTCTCCGGTTCAACGTGTCCCAAAAAGGAGGGCATGACAATGGTTACCAATGACAAAAATGAATTGATTCCTACAAGAACAGTGATTGATTAAGGTTTGTATGGATTATCACAATCTCAACAAAGTAACAAGGAAGGATCACTTTCCACTTTCTTTCTTAGGACAAATGCTCGATAGATTGGTTGGTCGTGCTTTCTATTATTTTCTTCATAGGTATTCGGGCTACAACCAAATTTTCATTGCTCTGTAAGATCAAGAGAAAACAACCTTTACATATCCCTATGGCACTTTTGCTTTCAAGTGGATGCCATTTGGTTTGTGCAATGCACCAGCGACTTTTCAAAGGTGCATAATGGCTATTTTTACGGACATGGTGGAGGACTACCTTGAAGTTTTCATGGATGACTTCTTGGTGGTTGGGGATTCTTTTGATTATTGTCTTGCAAATTTGGATAAAGTATTGGCTAGATGTGAAGAAACCAATTTGGTACTCAATTGGGAGAAAGGCCATTTCATGGTTGAGGAAGGTATTGTCCTTGACCATGAAATCTCAAGGAATGGAATTGAATTTGACAAGGCAAAGATTGAGTTGATTTCTAAGCTTCCACCCCCAGCTTCGGTAAAGGGTGTATGGAGTTTCTTAGACCATGTGGATTTTTACCGGCGCTTTATCAAAGATTTCCCTAAAGTGGTGAACCCGTTGTGCAATCTTCTTGAGAAGGATGCCAAGTTTAATTTCAATTATGATTGCATGAGAGCTTTGGAATTTTTGAAGCTCAAGTTGACAACTACTCCCATTAGCACCGCTCCAAATTGGAGTGTCCCTTTTGAACTCATATGTGATGCAAGTGACGTAGCAGTTAGGGCTATTTTGGGGCAACGTATCAACACGATTTTCCATCCGGTCTACTATACTAGTAAGACCATGAATAGTGCCCAAGTCTACTATACGGTTACCAAGAAAGAGCTCCTTGTTATTGTGTTTGCAATTGAGAAGTTTCGTCCGTACTTGATGGGTGCAAAAATTATTGTCCACACGGATCATGCGGCGCTTCGTTATCTTATGAGAAAAAAAGGACTCCAAAGCTCGGTTGATGAGATGGGTAATCTTGTTACAAGAATTTGATATTGATATCTAAGATAGGAAAGGTAGTGAAAACCAAGTGGCGGACCACTTGTCTCGTTTGGAGGAGGAGGGGAGGCCGCATGATGGCCTTGAAATCAATGACTCCTTCAACGATGAGTTGGCAATTTCAATGAAAGAGGTGCCATGGTTCACGGACTTAGCAAATTTTCTTGTGTGTGGAATCATTCCGGATGAGTTCTCTTCAAGCCAAAGGAAGAATCTCAAAGGGTATTGTCAAGATTATTATTGGGATGAACCATACCTTTTCCGGATTTGTACGGATGGGGTGACTAGGAGGTGTGTACCGGAAGAAGATCAAGGTGATATTCTTGGGGCTTGTCATTCTTCTCCATATGGTGTTCATCATGGTGGAGCAAGAACAGCGTCCAAAGTACTTAGTTGTGGTTTCCATTGGCCTACTCTTTACAAAGATGCTAGCGAGTTGGTGAAAAGATGTGATGAATGTCAACAGGCCAGTGGAATTTCAAAGAAAAATTAAACGCCTCTCACAACCATCTTGGAGATTGATATTTTGGATGTTTAGGGAATTGACTTCATGGGCCCTTTTGTGAGTTCTTGTAGAAATACCTGCATCTTGTTTGCAGTAGATTATGTGTCTAAATGGGTTGAGGCCGTTACTTTACCCAACAATGAGGCGAGAAGTGTAGTGGCCTTCTTGAAGAAGAATATTTTCACAAGGTTTGGTACTCCATGTGCAATCATGAGCGATGGAAGGTTACACTTTTGCAATAAAGCTTTTTACACTTTACTTAGAAAGTATGGTGTTACTCACAAAGTCACGACTCCCTATCACCCACAAGCTAGTGGGCAAGTGGGAGTCTCCAATTGGGAGATAAATAGTATCTTATTTAAAGTGGTGAATATTAATCGCACGGATTGGTCCAAGAAGCTTGATGATGCATTATGGGCTTATCTACGGCTTACAAAACACCTTGGAATGTCTCCATACCGGTTGGTGTTCGGGAAAGCTTATCATCTTTCGGTGGAACTAGAGTACAAGGCAATGTGGGCTCTAAAGAAGTTGAATCTTGATTAGTATATAGCCGCTAACTTGAGGGTTGCACATCTGAATGAATTGGATGAGTTCCGGTACCATATGCGAGTTCATCCTTGTACAAAGAAAAGATGAAATATCTTTATGATAAAAACATTTGGAACAAATAGTTCAAGGTGGGCGATCTTGTATTGTTGTTTAACTCAAGGTTGAGAATGTTTCCCAGAAAGCTAAAATCCAAGTGGAGTGGTCCATTTGAAATTGTTGGTGTGACACCTTTTGGTGCATTGACTTGAAGAACAAAAATGATGAAGTATTCCAAGTCAATGGTCACTAGGTGAAGCACTACTTGGGCAAGGTTGGAGATAGCCTTGTGGTGGCGGTCATTCACTTCACTTAAGGGTATTTTGCATCGTGCCGCGACGTTAAATCAGGTGCTTCTTGGGAGGCAACCCATGTTCTTTTCCTTTTTCTTTTGTAGTTAGGTGTTATTTATGTTCTAACTTGATTTGAAGTGTGCTACAGGGATGAGTGTGACTTGTAAGAAAGCTGGATAAAAATATAGCTAAGTGTTCAAAATTCTGCAGACCGCACTTTATTTGTGCGGGCCACATATTTCTGTGTGCCACGGTAGGATAGCATTGCGACCGCAAATTCTTTGCGCGAACCGCACAATTGGAATATTGAAAAAGTGTCAAAATGTTAACTCTCTGAAGTTTGAGCTTGTCAGTGCGGAGGCTGATCTACGACCGCACGTGAAATCTACGGCTGCACCTGAAATGTGCGGCCCTGTTAGAAACTGTGCGTCCACCAGACAGTATAGAGAACCGGGTGCTCTATATGTTTCCTCTGAAAATACTGATGAACCAAATTGTATAGCGATCTGGTCCTATATCAGTTTGGTACACTGCTAAGTTTGTGTGAAACCACCAAATAGTAGAGTACCTGGTCCTTTATCGGGTTCTGCTGATGTAAATAAGGTAGAGGATTTTTACGTGGAAAATCTCACACAAGGGGATCAAAAAACCACGACCTACACCTGTAGGCTTTTAACTTCACTAACTTGCAATCTCCCTATTACAAGCCACTTTACAATAACCCTACTGCAAAGACTTCAACTAACTTGTGATGCTCTCATCACAGGCCACTCTATAACTATACTAGTTACAAAGAATTTGACTAACTTTTGGTATTTCCACCACAAGCCACTTTGTCACCCTACGGTTACAAAGGCTTTGACTAACTTGTGATGTTTCCACCACAAGCCACTTTGTCCCACTATGGTTACAAAGGCTTTTGCTTATGACTCAACCTAGCCACAACATAAACCCAGGGAGTTTACGGATTTACAAAGAATTCCTAATCAATGCTTCTAAGAAAGCCGGATAGGAGTTACAATGAAGAACACATAACAAAGACTCAACAACCCTAAGGACTTAAGATATCATCAATCTTGGATCAGGTTCTTGAGGTTGCAGCAGCTTTGTTCTTGAGAGAGGTTCTTGAGCACTTGAGAGAATTTTCGTTTTTGTATTTGCAAGTGTTGAACCTGAATCTTATGCCTTGCATAAGGTTTATACTACACAAGACATCCTTAGTGATGTCCAATCTCAATGGGAAGTGACTGCTGCACTGTTGCAGGCAGTCACTTTCTGCAATTGCTTTCCAGCTGTAGTTGACTTGTACTTCTGTCAGAGAACCCTAAGGGACCAGGTCCCTGTTGTGTTCCTCTTTGTACAATTGCGGACAGTCACTCTCTTCAGTTGTGTTCCAGCTGTATAGTTGACTTGTACTTTTGTTAGGGGAGAATCAAGGATCAGTTTCCTGATCTGGTACTTGTGCACACTGCCCAGATTGTCTTGAGTTGAGTAACTTGAATGATGTTTTGTATAAACTCATTGTACTTTAGTTGACCAGAGAATGAGTGGGCGCTGGGAATAGTGCAGTGCGGCAGAATCTTTGTTTCCAGCTGTGTCCAATTGACTTTGTATTGCCGTGAGGAACCCACAAGAGTATCAGGTCCTTGTCTGGGTTCCTACCTCCTGAAGCTATAGCAAGTTCACATTTGGCTGGAATCCGTTAGATAGAGTGTAATCCAAGTGAGTCGGGTTCCCTATCTGGTTCTTGACATTAAGTTTGTTAGATCATCAAAACACAAGGCAAAGATATTGAAAACCTATCAATTTCCCCCTTTTTTATGATGACAAACTTAGCATTGAAAACGAGGAGTTAGAGTTCAGAGAACCAGATTGAATAACAGGAGATCACAGGTTCCCCCTGACTTTATGCCCTTACTTACACATGTTTCCCCATATGTTCCCCCTGACTCTTTTATCTGGTTCCATACAGAAAGTTTGTTAGATCATCAAAACATAGGTTAAAAGACCTTAAGCCCATCAATTTCCCCCTTTTTGACGATGACAAACTTTTAACATTGATGACTATGTGACTTAACCNTGTTAATATGCTTATACATGTGAGAGGCATGTGGAGAAGATAAGTATCAAGGATCAGCAACAATATCTTCTGAGTTGATCGAAAAGGTTGCATAGGATAAGGAGATGAAGTCTCCTTGTGTGAAGAGAACTAAATCCGGATCAAGAATAAAGATTGGAGTTTGAATTGTTCTAGGACTCGAATTTGATAAAGGATCAGCAATTGAGTCTCAATCAAACTCTGATTACTAACTCTATAAATAATAATGATTGTTCTCTTTTACAGGGTTGCACATACGCAGAAGTTAAACTAAATTGAGAGCAAAAGAGCTAGGAGATTTTGCAAGCAATTTATGTGTGATTCAAGTGTGCATTCTTGAAGCTACATGAACCAGAGTGAAGAACCAATTCCATTGTGTCTTTCTTTATTTCTAGTTCATTGTAGTAGGTGTTTTCATATTGTACCTTTCAGCTTTCATAGAAGCAATTGTATTAGGTACTTTGAGTATTCAAGTTAGAGTTAACTTGAAAGTGTCGCAGCAGTTGAGGCTGTGTGCCACACTGGGATTAGAGTTTAATCCTTAGGTTTACAAGAGTTTTGTAAATGTTGTTTTGGCTCAGTGATTTTAGTGGAAGTTTGGGAAAATCCTACTGAGTAGTAGGTCGTGGTTTTTTCACCATTTGAGCCAGGTGTTTTCCACGTAAAAATCTCTGAGTTCTTTATTTTATGCACTTTTAATTCCGCAAACAGTAGTAGTAAGTACACCTAGAAGAACCAGGTTCTTCTAGAGCGAAAATTGGGTACCACACAAATCACCCTCCTCTTGTGTGGTATTGACGTGTAGAACATCAATTGGTATCAGAGCAGGTTATCCTTGAAGAGGCTAACACCTTAGGAGAAGATCAACAATGAGTGTACCACCTGGGAACTGGGAAGGGCAATCCACTGCTAGGCCTCCACTTTTCAATGGTCAGTAATTATTCTTGGTGGAAGAACAGGATGAGAGATCACATCATAGGGGAAGACTATGAACTCTGGGACATAGTCACTGATGGTCCCCTAGCAACCACAAAGAAGAATGCTGAAGGAGTTGATGTGCCAAAGACAAGGGCTGACTGTACTGCTGAAGACCTGAGGAAGTGGGAAATGCTAAGGCCAAGAAATGGCTTGTGTGTGGACCAGGTCCAGATGAGTACAGTAGGATCCAAAGCTGTACTACTGCTAAGGAGATATGGGACACTTTGCAAGTGGCCCATGAAGGAACACCTCAAGTGAAAAGATCAAGAGGAACACTGCTGTATTCTCAATATGAGAATTTTACTATGAAGGAAGGAGAAACTATCCAGGAGATGTATACTAGGTTCACTACACTGACAAATGAACTTAAGTCTCTTGGAAGGGTTATTCTTGAAGAAGACAAGGTTGAGAAAATTCTGACAAGGGTTCTGCCAGTCACATGGGAAAGCAAAATCACTGCTATTCAGGAATCCAAGAATATTGCTACTCTCAGACTGGATGAACTGATTGGAAATCTGACTGCTTATGAAATGAGAAGGCAAACCATGAAGATGGATACGCCCAAGAAGGAGAGAAGCTTAGCTCTCAGAATTGCTGAAGGTTCAGATCTGGAAGATGATGAGATGGCTATGATCACTAGAGATTTTAAAAAGTACCTGATGAGAAGAAAGGGTTCTTCAAGAGGTACAACCTTCAACAAGACAAAAGCTCCTGAGAAACAGACCAATGAGGGTTGCTACAAGTGTGGTAAGACTGATCACATGATCAAAAACTGTCCTCAATGGAAAATTGAGTGGAAGAAAGAAAGAACTGAACGAAGGAACAGGAAGAAGGAACAGGTTCAACCAAAAAGAAACAAAGGTTCAACCAAGGCTATGGTTGCTGCTTGGGGAGAAACCTCAGATGAAGACTTAGAAGATGAAGCTGAAGAAGAGCAAGCACTGATGGCCATCGGAGAATTAGATGATGAACAAGAGGTAAGTATTCTTCATCTCAAAGACAAGATTAAATTCTTGTCTAAAGAAAAGTTGGTTGAGCTATTACTAGACTTCATTAATGAATCTGAAATAATTAACAATGAGAAGGAAGTTCTGTCTAGGGAATGTGTGATCCTAAAAGCAAAATGCAAAAGTCTAGAGTCTAGGGCAAATGAGAGTGATAACAAAAATGCTGAGTTGAAGAATCGGGTTCTTGAACTTGACAACAGTGTCCTAGAACTTAGGTCTGAAAACCTAAAGCTGAATTAGGAACAGGAAAGAAGAAAGCTGATCACACATATCTCACTCTAGAAGAAAATTTGGGAAAAATGAAAGATGAATTGTATAAGAAAGTTGAATTCATCAAAGGCTTAAAGGAAGATCTAGGAAAGGTGAAACATGAACTAGACAGAATTTGCAAGTGGAACAAGGCTTCTGATGCACTCTCCTGGCTGCAAGAGCATCACAGTAGCAACAAAAGAGGACTTGGCTATGGGACTCAAGCTCCAAAATGGGATCCTAAAAGAAAGTACCTCACACTTCCTGAAAATAAAATCTACACACACTGTGGTAAGAATGGCCATTACAAATATGAATGTAAGGCAAAAGAAAAAGCCAGTCAAAAGAACAAAGCTTTTGTTCAAGAAAAAAATAAGCTGCCTGGATGGGCAAGAAAGAATTTGATTCACCCTTTTGCTTATAGAAAGGGACCCAAACTAGTTTAGGTTCCTAAGACTAACCCTTGATTTCCTTTTTGCAGGTCCAAGTGAAAGGGAGGAGCCAAATATGGTATATGGATAGTGGCTGCTCAAAACATATGACTGGGGACAAGGACCAGTTCCTTTCACTTGAGGACTTAAAGGGAGGTAATGTCTCCTTTGGTAATGAAAAGAAATGTGAGATCATTGGGGTTGCAAAGGTAGGCAAAACAGATTCTCATTCCATAGAGAATGTCTACCTGATAGATGGCTTGAAATATAGCCTAATAAGTGCGTCACAACTGTGTGACAGAGGTAACCTTGTGGCTTTTACCTCCACCAAATGCTTTGTGATTAACCTTACCACTGACAAGATTGTTTTGCAGGGAAAAAGAGTTAACAATATTTACATTGTAGATTTGTCCACTCTTTCAGAAAATGAACTCACTTGTTTAAGTGTGTTGGTTAATGATCCCCTCCTGTGGCACAAAAGACTTGGTCATGCAAGTCTAAATCAGCTTAACAAATTAGTCTCTAAAGACTTGGTGATAGGGTTACCTAATATCAAGTTCAAGGAAGACAAAGTTTGTGAGGCATGTGCAAGGGGGAAGCAGGTAAGGTCATCCTTCAAAAGCAAGAAAATGGTAAGTACAACCAAGTCGTTAGAACTGGTCCATATGGATCTATGTGGTCCAATGAGAACCATGAGCAGAGGTGGAAAGAAATATGTAATGGTTCTAGTTGATGATTACTCTAGATTTAACTGGGTTCTATTTCTAACCTCCAAAGATGAAGCATTTGACATGTTTTCTGCATTTGTTAGAAAAACTCAGAAACAATTAGGAAATCAACTTGCCTCCATTAGGTCTGATCATGGAACTGAATTTGAAAACTCAAAGTTTGCTGAGTTTTGTGATGAAAATGGTATAGATCATAATTTCTCTACCCCTAGGACCCCTCAGCAAAATGGAGTAGTTGAAAGAAAGAATAGAACTCTTGAGGATATGGCTAGAACCATGCTACTTTCTAGTAAATTGCCTCACAGCTTCTGGGCAGAGGCTGTAAACACTGCATGTTACATAATAAATAGATACATGACCAGACCTCTGGTAGAGAAGACTCCCTATGAGTTACTTAAAGGGAGAAAACCAAACATATCCCATCTTAGGGCATTTGGTTGCAAGTGCTATGTGCACAATAATGGAAAAGACTCCCTAGGAAAGTTTGATCCCAGAAGTGATGAGGGAGTATTGTTGGGATATTCTTCACATAGAAAAGCATATAAAGTGTTTAGAAAAAGAACTTTGTGTGTTGAAGAAAGTGTGCATGTAGTATTTGATGAAACTAACATTCTTTCTGAGAGACACGAACATGAAGATAAAGCCATTAGATTGGTAAAAGACTTGATTGAAGCATCAACTCAGGTCAAAGTGGCACCAACAGAAGGAACAGGTGATGGAACAGGTTCTTCCATACAGGGCAACCTGACAGGGGGAAGAAATCAAAGAGGAATTGAGATAAACTTCTTGAAGGAACCTGTTCATGATCCTGTTCCTCAGCAAATGGCAGAAACATCTAGCAGAAGCCAGTTGGTTGTGAAACCTCACAAGTATCAAAGTTCTCATCCCATTGAGAACATTCTCACTGATCCAACATCTGGAGTTAAAACCAGATCACAATTAAAGAATCTGTGTGCTTTTGATGCTTTTCTATCTATCATTGAACCTAAAAATGTTGTTGAGGCTTTGCAGGATGCAGATTGGGTGAATGCAATGCAGGATGAGCTTAACCAGTTTGAAAGGAGTCATGTTTGGCACCTAGTACCAAGACCCAAGGACAGATCAGTCATTGGTACAAAATAGGTCTTCAGGAGCAAACTTGATGAAGATGGAACAGTTACAAGGAACAAGGCAAGATTGGTGGTCCAAGGTTACAACCAGGAGGAGGGCATAGACTATGATGAGACTTTTGCTCCAGTTGCAAGACTAGAGGCAATCAGACTTCTCATAGCCTTTGCAGCACATATGGAATTTACTCTTCATCAGATGGATGTCAAAAGTGCCTTCCTAAATGGCTACCTAAAGGAAGAAGTGTTTGTGAAACAACCTCCAGGATTTGAAAGCAAGGAATGTCCTGAGCATGTGTACAAGCTAGACAAAGCTCTATATGGGCTCAAGCAGGCCCCAAGAGCTTGGTATGAACGGCTATCAAAATTCCTACTGGAGCATGGTTACAAAAGAGGTAAAATTTATAGTACCTTATTCTTAAGGGAAAAAGGTAAGGATCTCTTTGTTGTGAAAATCTATGTTGATGACATAATCTTTGGGGCCACCACTGATAAGTTAAGTAAGGACTTTGCAAAACTAATGGGGAGTGAGTTTGAAATGAGCATGATGGGTGAGCTTAACTTCTTCCTAGGGTTGCAGATCAAACAAAGTCAAAATGGAACCATGATTCATCAGCAAAAGTATACAAAAGAACTAATCAAAAAGTTTAAAAATGGAGGATTCTAAAGAAATAGATACACCTATCGCAACTGCCACTAAATTAGATGTTGATGAACCTGGTTCATCAGTTGATCAGAAGTTGTATAGGGGTATGATTGGTTCACTCTTGTATCTTACTGCCAGCAGACCTGACATTGTTTTCAGTGTAGGACTTTGTGCTCGTTTTCAAGAAAATCCAAAAGAGTCTCACTTGACTGATGTCAAGAGGATATTGAGATATCTGAAAGGCACCATTGATCTGTGTCTTTGGTATCCTAAAGGTAGTAACTTTGATCTAGTAGGATATGATGATGCTGATTATGCAGGTTTCCTAGTGGATAGGAAGAGCACCTCAGCTATGGCACACTTCCTTGGTTTATGTCTTGTATCATGGGCTACCAAAAAGCAAAATTCAGTAGCCCTATCTACTGCTGAAGCTGAATATGTTGCTGCTGCTTCTTGTTGTGCTCAATTTCTATGGATCAAACAATAGCTGGTAGATTTTGGAATTGAAGTGGGATGTATACCAATATTTTGTGATAACACTAGTGCTATAAGTATGACAAAGAACCATGTTCATCATAAAAGGACCAAGCACATAGATGTTAGACAACACTTCCTAAGAGATAACTATGAGAAAGGATTGATCTCAATAGAATTTTGTGCTACTGATAAACAAATAGCTGACATCTTCACTAAAGCACTGAGTAGAGAAAACTTTGAGAGGAACAGGTTGGAATTAGGGATGATTAAGATCACCTAAAAGGTCCAGTTCAAAATGCACAATGAAAAAAAAATTTGGTTAGAAGTTTCAACTTTGTGTATCTAACTAGATCGATCCTTACTCAGTCTCATACTTTAATCAGTATACTCCTGTGACATGTGTATATATGACTCACTAATCTCTTACAAAGTTTTCTATTATGACATTTGAGGCATGTTCAAGGGAATTCTACTTGAAGAACCTGGTTCATCAGTATATGCTTATGAGAAAGTTCAGGCATGTTTTCTACACTTAGCACAATTAGAAAGATTAATTTTTCAATCATAAGCAGAAGTCCTATTTTCACCAAACTCCCAGAAATTATATCCGTTGAACATTGAACCAGTTTCATTCTCCTAGAACTCTAAAGAAAATGGGATTCTTGCCTAAAAAATAGCATCGCCTATTAATCACTAAGAGACCGGAATTCTAAAGTGATTAGACTCCTGATTGACTACTGCAAAAAGGTTGCCGTTACTGCAGTTAATCATAACCCCTTTTAAATACACTCCACACCCTTCTCTTTAATCCATAACCGTCATTAATCTCTCCCAAGTTCTGATCATCCTCTTTCTCTCCAAAATTTCCAAAAATCTCCAGAAATCCTTCACCATGACAAACCCTCAAGATAACCCTGGAACTCCCCCACCAGTGTCTCCCTCAAACACATCCTTATCTACTCCTCCTGTTGAAAACCCAAAACCTAGTTTTTGTAGGCAAAAAATGCTAGCCAGAAAAATAGTAGCTTCTGGAGCTTTGAGGAAAGCTCTAAATGAAAAATTGAAGGCTAGTCAGAAGAAGGAAAGTCCTGCTAAAGAATCCGACTCAAGCTTTGAGTCTGAAGCATTTATCTCTACCAGTGAAGGAGAAGAACATAGGTCTTCTGATACTGATAAAAATCAAGAAACCCCTGGTGAGGTTAATACTTGTTTTGTATTTTCTAATGTGGTAGAAAAGGAAGATAATAGGTTTGTTTCGGTTGGTCCTTTGAAAGATGTAAAGGAGGCTGAGCCTAGTAGAAAGAGAAAGAAAAGGAAAGACAAAATTCTTGCAATATGTGGAAGGGTAGAGGAGAGTGGCAATAAGTCAGGGGGAAGTGGCTCCGGGGAGGCTGCTGAAGGTCTTGTCCATTTGAGTAAACAACAAGATGAACCTGGTTCATCTGTTGAACAGGTTAATCTGTTGAAGAAACCCTAGCTGACATCTTGAAGAAGGTTGGGGCCAGCTATGATCCAAAGAAGCGCAAGGCTTCTTCCCTAAAAGCTCCAACTGCTTCCAAGCCAACAAAGAAAAGCAAAGTGTCATCTCCTAAGTCTACTGTCTCTTCAAAAGGAAGAGCAACTAGAAGCAGGGTCAAACAAAGTGAGGAAGAGTTGCAGAAAGCACTGGAAGAAAGCAGGAAGAAAAAGAGGGAAAAAGGAAAGGCAAAAGTTGTAGAGAGTGCTGAGGTTGCAGAAGAAGAAGAAGAGGAGATGGACCTGGTCCATCAAGAAAGAGGAAAAACTGAAAAGGTTCCAACACCCAAACCAAAGAGTTCCAAGACCTCGACCAAGAAGTCATCCTCTGTACCTGTATTTGCTAAGTCCTCGTTGGCTAAAAGAACTAGTTCTGCTGTAAAGGGAAAACAAAAGAAAATTATTGAAGAGTGGGAAATGGCATCAAGAAAGGAGCACATTGGTGTCAAGACTCTTGTGGCTTGTGACTATCCAGTGAATGCTACCCCAGTTGAACCTGGTTCATCTCTGAAGACTCCTGTGAATAGCAAGGTTAGGGCATTGGTTCAAGAATGTGGAACAAAAGATGCTGAAATTGCTAGGCTCCAGGCCCCTATTGCTGAACTGGAACATGAGAGAAATGGCCTTAAATCTGAGCTAGCAAAGGAAAAGGAAAAGAGTGACGGAATGCTTCAGAATATGCTCAACCTTCTCCAAACCCAGCCCTCTACTTCCTCCAAGCCCTAGGATGTCCAGTCCCTGTCTTTGAACCAGTCTAGAACCCCCCCAATGACCCAGTTGGGGATTTTTTTTTGTTTGTTTTTTGCTCATGGTTGGAAGTTTTTTTCTTTCTTTTTGTGGTTTGTGTATGGAGGCATCTCTAATCAATGACAATTTGCTATTTCTCTTGTTCTATTACAGATTCTGATCTTAATAGTTAATTTTGTTTGCTGGTTGTTGATTAATTAAACCATGTTTTCACTTGCAGTTGCCCCAGTGGCCATGAGTAATTATTAATATCTGGGTTCACAATATATGCAACTTTTCGATGATGCCAAAAAGGGGAAGATATATTGTGCTTTACTTTGTATTCTGAACTAAAAGTGATATTTATAACCTGATTAAACCTGGTCCTTAATGATAAGTTAATATTTCTAAGTTAAAGTGTTGATAATTAAGCTGAGTTCCACAGGTTCTCGGATCAGTAAAAGCACAAAGTTTGTCATCATCAAAAAGGGGGAATTTGTTGGCCCAAGTTCAGATGAAGTTTTGAAGATTGACAAATGAATTCAGTCATGGACCAGGTTCATCATGTGAGACACATTGGTTATCTACTTATACATGTGAGATGCACGTGAAGAAGATAAGTCTCAAGGATCAAGCAGCAATATCTTCTGAATTGATCGAAAAGGTTGCATAAAGGATGAGGAGATGAAGTCTCCTAATGTGAAGAGAACTTAATCCGGATCAAGGATAAGGGTTGGAGTTTATAGTGTTCTAGGACTCAAATTCGACAAAGGATCAGCAATTGAGTATCAATCAAACTCTAATTACTAACTCATTAAATAACAATGATTGTTCTCTTTTACAGGTGTTGCATAAACGCAAAAGTGAAACTAAATTGAGAGAAAAGAGCGAGGCAATTTTGCAAGCAATTTATGTGAAATTCAAGTGTGCATTGCCGAAGCTACTTGGACAAGATAGAAGAACCAATTCCATTGTGTTTATTCGTATTCCAGTTTAATTATAGTAGGTGGTTTAAAGTTGTACCTTTCCAGCTTTCATAGAAGCAATTGTATTAGGTACTTTGAGTATTCAAGTTAGAGTTAACTTGAAAGTGTCGCAGCAGTTGAGGCTGTGTGCCATACTGGGATTAGAGTTTAATCCTTACGTTTACAAGAGTTTTGTAAATGCTGTTTTGGCTCAGTGATTTTAGTGGAAGTTTGGGAAAATCCTACTGAGTAGTAGGTCGTGGTTTTTTCACCTTTTGAGCCAGGTGTTTTCCACGTAAAAATCTCTGAGTTCTTTATTTTATGCACTTTTAATTCCGCAAACAGTAGTAGTAAGTACACCTAGAAGAACCGGGTTCTTCTAGAACGAAAATTGGGTACCACACAAATCACCTCCCCCCCCCCCCTTCTTGTGTGGTATTGAAGTTTAGAACATCCTATCACCAGCATCAGTTTTATCTTCAGACTCACCAAAAGCAAAAGCCTGTTTCACCACATTGCCAGCTGATCTTTTTTTCTTGAAGTTCTTGGATAATTCTTGCTTCAAGAGAGGACAATTTTTCATGAAGTGTCCAGCCTTTCCACACTTGTAACAAAGATCATTGTTCTTTGATCTGTTAGAGCTGTCCCTTTTTAGCACTTCTCCATTTCTTCTGACCATCTTCTGAAACCTTTTGGTTAAGTAAGCCATGTCACTGTCTTCCTCACTCGAATCATTGTTATCAGCTTTGAGTACCCGGTACTTTCTCTTCTTTGGTTTTCTCCTTTCAAGAGTTGGTGGAGCAGCCACTTGTTAGAAACTGCGCGTCCATCAGACTGTATAGAGAACTGGGTTCTCTATATGTTTCCTCTAAAAATACTGATGAACCAAATTGTATAGCAATCCGGTCCTATATCAGTTTGGTACACTGCTAATTTTGTGTGAAACCAACAAATAGTAGAGTACCTGGTCCTTTATCTGGTTCTACTGTGAATGCTAGTAAAGCTTAATGTAAATAAGGCAGAGGATTTTTACGTGGAAAAATCCCACACAAGGGGATCAAAAAATCACGACTTACACCTGTAGGCTTTTAACTTCACTAACTTGCAATCTCCCTATTACAAGCCACTTTACAATAACCCTATTGCAAAGACTTCAACTAACTTGTGATGCTTTCATCACAAGCCACTCTATAACTATCCTAGTTACAAAGAATTTGACTAACTTGAGGTATTTCCACCACAAGCCACTTTGTCACCCTACGGTTACAAAGGCTTTAACTAACTTGTAATGTTTCCACCACAAGCCACTTTGTCCCACTACGGTTACAAAGGCTTTTGCTTATGACTCAACCTAGCCACAACATAAACTCAGGGAGTTTACGGATTTACAAAGGATTCCTAATCAACGCTTCTAAGAAAGCCGGATAGGAGTTATAATGAAGAACACGTAACAAAGACTCAACAACCCTAAGGACTTAAGATATCATCAATCTTGGATCGGGTCCTTGAGGTTGCAGCAGCTTTCTTCTTGAGAGAGGTTCTTGAGCACTTGAGAGATTTTTTGTTTTTGTATTTGCAAGTGTTGAACCTGAATCTTATGCCTTGCATAAGGTTTATACTACACAAGACATCCTTAGTGATGTCCAATCTCAATGGGAAGTGATTGATGCACTGTCTGTTGCACTGTTGCAGGCGGTCACTTTCTGCAATTGCTTTCCAGCTGTAGTTGACTTGTACTTCTGTCAGAGAACCCTAAGGGACCAGGTCCCTGTTGTGTTCCTCTTTGTACAGTTGCCGACAGCCACTCAGTTGCGTTCCATCTATATAGTTGACTTGTACTTCTGTCAGAGAACCCTAAGGGACCAGCTCCCTGTTGTGTTCCCCTTTGTGCAGTTGCGGACAGTCACTCTCTTCAGTTGTGTTCCAGCTGTATAGTTGACTTGTACTTTTGTCAGGGGAGCACCAAGGGATCAGGTTCCTGATCTGGTACTTGTGCACACTGCCCAGATTGTCTTGAGTTGAGTAACTTGAATGATGTTTTGTATAAACTCATTATACTTTAGTTGACCAGAGAATGGGTGGGTGCTGGGAACAGTGCAGTGCGGCAGAAACTTCATTTCCAGCTGTGTCCAATTGACTTTGTACTGCCATGAGGAACCCACAAGAGTATCAGGTCCTTGTCTGGGTTCCTACCTCCTGAAGTTGTAGCAAGTTCACACTTGGCTGGAATCCGTTCGATGTAATGTAATCCAAGTGAGTGAGGTTCCCTATCTGTTTCTTGACATTAAGTTTGTTAGATCATCCAAACACAAGGCAAAGATATTGAAAACTTATCAATTTCCCCCTTTTTGATGATGACAAACTTAGCATTGAAAACGAGGAGTTAGAGTTCAGAGAACCAGATTGAATAACAGGAGACCATAGGTTCCCCCTGACTTTATGCCCTTACTTACACATGTTTCCCAATATGTTCCCCCTGACTTTTTACTATCGTTCTTGGTCTTTTATCCGGTTCCCTACAGAAAATTTGTTAGATCATCAAAACATAGATTAAAAGACCTTAAGCCCATCAGGACCGCACATTGAGATCAGAGACATTCGACCTAGGTGATAGAGTGCAGACCACACATGAAAATGTGCGGCCACACTCGACTCTTTTCCCCTTTTCAGTCGCTTGGTATAAATAGGAGAATAGAGATCACTTTACATTTTTCACTCTCTTAACAAACACTGTTGCTCTGTTGATTTTCTTAAGATATTTTCACTGTCCCCACACATAACCACCTGAGATTATTCACCCATTGCACTCACTATATCTGGTATGCTTCATTTCCTGTTAAATTTTTGTGTTAGTTTAATTTTTTTAGTTTCTTTTTAGGCTATCTGTTATTAGAGTACATCCATTTGTCCATGTGGGGTAGATCTGAACTGGGTAATCATAATACATGCTCTAATGGGACTGGGTTAGTGAACTTTCATGTTTATACCATGTTGCCATGTCTATTTGTGCAAGAAATTGAAAAAAATGCTACTGTACGTAAGTTTTGAAATATGCAGCCGCACTTAGGAAATCTGGGCAACTTAGTGAAGCATGTGATCTATGAGCGCAATTTAAAATGTGCGAACTACAAATTTCTTTTGCGGACGCAAAATGGCTATCGCACTGTCTTCAGAGAGGCTCCTGAGCCTCTGAACTTTGAAAGTCTGAAGTGTGGCCGCACTTGCAATTGTGCGGACCGCACTTCTATTTTGCGACAGCACATCCAAATTTTACGGACCGCACGTCCTTTCTGCGGCCGCACATAAAAAATGTGCGGATTGCAGAACCCAATACCTGCAAACCTTTGTTTCAATCATAACCCCACTGTTTCCCCATGTTCCTCCCTTGCCTACATAATTCCTGAATATGCTGAATGATGACTTGCAAATAACAATCTTCTTTGCTATTATACAGACAATGGTTAGATCGTGGGGCTGAGACGACACTACAAAGGGAAGAGGTGAATCTTCTAGGGGTCGAGGTAGAGGTACCTTGACCCTTGGCCAACCTAAGACCATCAGAAAGAAATCCACAACAGGCAGAGTGAGAGGTGCAGACCTCTCTGAGTCTAGTTCCAATGTCTCGTCTAGGGAAGTTTCAGAGGGCAACTCAACTTCTATTCAGGAGGAGCATACATACACTCAGTCTAGGCCACATGGGAGATACCAACTCAGGGATGAGCCCTCTTCATCTCACAGCACCTCTGAGGGGTCGGAGAGTTCTAGCCAGACCCCTGAGCCAGCAGCTACACCAGACATAGAGGCACAAACTGTATAAGAGATCCCCGATGATGGTATAGGGGGAGTTGGTACATCTACGGGTGTGGAGAGATAAAAAAAGAAGGAGACATGGGAGGATAGGTTTGTCAGTGGTGGCCAGTGAGATCTTTGACAATTGAGTGGCAGTTCCTATTGAAGGATTTGGTTAAATACAACCCGGCGATCTTGAGGTAGTTCAGAGCAAGAAAAGGTTGGATGTGGTTTACTGAGAGAGTTTAGGATGCCAAGTAGTACCTCGTCCGAGAGTTCTACGCTAATGTTTCTCACATCAAGAAGGGGACGAAGGTGACCAAAGTACGCAAGCTCAAGGTGAGGTTTGATCAGCATACGCTAAACACGTACTTGGGATTTGAGGACTTGGAGCCAAAAGAGTATCTGGACTAATGTGCAATGAAGGAAGAAGTCCGACCTTGGCTGGCTGAGATCTTAGCACCACAAGGGCCACCACCACCATGGATTACTATAGGGGTTCCCATTCAGCAGAACATATTCACTTTCGAGGCGAAGGGGTGGCAAACCTTTGTTTGCAGCATACTTGATCAATGCCAGAATGAGGCTCATCTACCTATTATTTGGGCTGTTCTTGTGGCTTCCATCATGGCGGGGTACCCAATTAATGTAGGTGCCGTGATGTCGGCCAACATTTCATTGATAGCACAACAAGCTAGCTCGGCCTACCCTTATTCCAACATTATCACATAGTACCTCATTGATGCAAAGGTAAAGCCGAGATCATTTGACACTAAGGTGAAGCCGAAGAGGCCATTTGACTGGTATTCACTGATGGATAAGACCAACCCAAAGAACAGACCCCAACCTTTTACCACCACAGGCCAGTCTGATGAGCCGCCAGTGGTAGTTACTGAGACTGCTGACCTTCCATCCACCTCTGCTGAGCCCTCTTCCACTGTTGCTGTTATGCCTCCGCCATCATCCTCAGCTCTTACCACAGCCCCTAGGGTATCCCCTACTCCATCTTTGAGGCTAGTGCCCATGCCTACAATTCCATTATCTGCTATACGAGTCTCCCAAACATTGGCGAGTCACAATAACCGGATGCAGACAACTATTTCAAAGCTGTCTGACTTATCTATTATTGTTGCAGCACTGTCATCTACACAGGCACCACGGGTCTCCTTTGATCTTGAGAAATTAAAGAAGATTCTGGACAACCAGAAGATCATGGACACTCTGGTACAACATGGGTCGATTATTGAGGAGTTGGGCAAGGAAGTGAAGAAGATGAGGAAGTCTCAGGCAAGCAAGAAATCAGTTAACAATCTTAGAAAGGAGGTGACTAGACTTGCGACAGTGGGGGATCTACCTTTTGACATGCTACTTGACTCGCACCAGTCCGCCCCAGATTCATCAACACTATCTGTGCCGGCTGCACCAGCTGGCCAGTCTGAGAAGGCAAACCTTGTTGCGATACTGCTAAGGTAGTGCGATGTTCACCACTCCCGCTACGCCTATATTTGATGATGATGAGATACAGTTGGCTGACCCTACATGAGATGATATTGATGGGGACATCGAATGTATAAGGATCCTTAGGGAGTTTTCTTTACCCTCTCTTCTTTCATTCTTATTTTGTTAAGCATTAGGGACAATGCTTACTTTTATTCGGGGGGATGGGGGCGGGTGGGGGGGAGTTTTTGATACATTGACACATTTTGGATACATCTGGACTATAATAATTTGATGATTCTCTTCCTTTTCTTATTTGTAGTTATCTATCTTTGGTATTTATTGTTCATTAGCTTCTTTATTTTTTCATTTTAGTTCTTTATTTGTTAGTAGCTTCTTTTTATGCTTTCGTAGATAATAAGCCTTTGGTTTTCTTAATCGCCACGGTTCTTTTCAAAGGTAGTTTTTGTGTGAATCGGGTGACTCGTCCCAATGATAGATGGCGTGACAACCTTCTTAAGGGAATGAGTCTGTTTTGGTGTTTAAGTAATAATAATAATAGTAGTAATGAATAAATAGCCTAATCAAGTCATTCTCGAAAAAGAGTTATTCATGCTTCATTTGGTACCAACATACTTAACTACATACTTATGATTTGAAATAAGGTTTTTGGAAGACAATAGCTCTAGTTAGTGATTTTGAGACTCTTGAGTTGACTTTGGCAATCATCGAGTGGTTTATTGGACCATAGTGATCTTTAAACTAGAGTGTGGTTGTTGTAGGCTCTCGACTCTATCCTTTTTTATGGTCTAGTTTCTTAAGGGGTGAGATGATTTGTTGCTAGTCCAAGTATCCGTGCGAATAATCTAGTACTTGCCCCGAATATGCTTCAAGGCGAAATCCTGATTTTTTCTTCGTTTGAGAAATGATTGTCGTTATCCCAAGTCAACCACCCTTCGGCCTCTAGCCTTTCTCATTTGATAACCATGTTATAAGCCTTTACCCGTTTTATCGTGATCCTCTCTTGGCACCCGGACCTTCCTTAACACTCTTTTGACATAAGGGTCTTAAGGCATAAGTTTGGGGGGAGAATTGAGAAATTTGAAAGAAGGTACCAAGGCACCAAAAAAAAAGAAAAAGAAAAGAAATGGTCTCTATGAAAAGAGAAGGCAAGAAAAGAGGAAGAACAAAAAGAAAAATACAAAAGAAAGAAAGAAGAGAGAATAAGTGGAAGGATTGATGAATACAAAAAGAGGTAATGATCCCTAACATGAGTATCAAGGGAGAAAACGAAAGAAATGAACAAGAAAGAGTGATTTCAAGTCTCTCAAGCCCCAAATAAAAAGAGAATGCCTCTAAGAATTGGTAATTGTGAGCCAAGAAATAAAAATGTGGAGTGCTTAAGGAAAGGTGTAACCACTTACCCATATGGCATCCTACCCTAATCCAAAAGCCTTCATTACAACCCGAAAGAAGTCCTACTTGATTTCAAACCGAGTGAGCTCACATTAGTGGTGATCTACATGAGGGGCAAGCCTATGGTACTTGAAGCCGTACTTGTGACATTCTCTTGTGAGAGAAGAGTGATCCTTACATGAATCTTAAGATTGAGTGCTAACTTTTGAAGTGAGCTTGGCAAATAGAAGGTAGAAGAGGAAGAGTTTGAAGTCCACCATGACCTACATGATAGAACAAGAGTCCTTGATGAGTAAAGTCAATTCTTGAAGCTCAAATGTCACATTAGAACTATATGTGCACGAACATTTGACTTGTCACCTTACTGATAATGCATGATTAGTGTTGGTAATTGTTGGTCCCAACAGAGTATGAATGTATCACCATTGACTTGCCGAAATGACCTTTCACTTTGAGGAGGTGGGAACTAATCTATTTTCTTGAGGACAAGAAAAGATTTAAGCTTGGGGGAGTTGATAAGTGTGGATTTGGACCACTTATTAGTACCTTTTTACTTTTGTTTTAGTCTGAAAGTATTGATTTTCTAAAACTAATGAAAGTGTGCAAATTGCAGGAATGTTTGAAATTTGGGATCTTATGAAGAAATCCGACTCAAGAAAGAGTGTTCAGACTCACAAGGTAAGAAGGGGCACAACATACTAGAAATGCGGTCTGCAGAAGTATTTCTCCAGCCGCAGAAGCAAGTTCAGACCGCAGAATTCTCTTTGCAGCCGTAGAACTGAAGAAGAAGCCCTGAAGTACTTGAAGCAGAAGTGCGGACAACACACAATTTGTGCGGACGCAGAACATGGTCCGCACTGACAAGAATTCAAAAAGTTCAGAGAGTGTGCAAATAACCAAGACTAAAGCCTTGACGAAAGTGTGGACCGCATATGAATTGTGTGGCCGCAGAAGCTAGCTTAGTCGCAGACCAAATTGTGCGGCTGTAGAATCCAGTCTCCTGTAAATTCTAGAATGTGCGGACCGCACATGGAATTGTGCGGCCGTAAAATATCCCGAGAAATTATTTTTGTCAGTGAATTTGGGCCACTATAAATAGACGAGAATCACATTTTTAGGTCAAGTTTTGAAGTTCTAGCAGTTGTAGCCATGTAGTTTTGCATTTTAGTAAATTTGTGATCATTTTGGGATAAAAACATCATAGCATTTCTTTTTTATTTTCTTCATTTTTTACTATGAGTATCTAGATATTTAATAGGGTTGTGACCCAACCCTAGAGTGTAAACCTTATGAGTATTTAATTTAATGTTTGTTTATGATTGGGTGTTTGTTATTTAGCCTTGTTCATGCTTTAATTTCAGAATTAATAGTTGCAAACTTTGATTCTTGTCTTTTTGACATAGTCTTTACTTGAGAAAGAGGGACCTAGTATAGAAAAACTTGGATAGCAAGAAATTGAGCTAGTTTTAGGATTTGACTAGGCTAATTAAAGGTTTGAACTAGAGATAGGAAAAACTCGACTTGAGCTCATATCAACTATTTAGCTTGATGCCCATGGGCTTGAGAAAGCCAAATTGGGCAAAATCACTCTATGACCGAGAGGTATTGAGTGGGTAACTTAGAGTTGAGAGCTACAATACACCCTGATCAATAAAATAAGTGTTAACGTACTTAACTCATTAGGCAAACACCTAAATGAAGGTGACATCCCTAGGCTTTTTACCCATTCGATAAAAACAACAAAAATAATTACTTGCTTTCTAGTTTCTTCTCGTTAGTTTATAACTGTTAGTGTTAATTTAGAAGTAGAAAACAAAATCCCTTGTTTGGAAGCGCAGTTGAGTTATTCATTTACTCTCGTCAAGTGTACAGCCTAACACCCATATTAAACTCCCTGTGAAAATCGACCCCGATTCTTGTTGGATACTATTTTTCCAACGACCGTTTTCATTCATTATTGAGTGCGGATTGGATGTGGATCAATCAACATGAAGACCACCACAGAATAGAAGTGGTGCCTTGCTATATGCCTCGGAAAGAGAGCCATCCTAGCCTCATCCACTCATCATGTACCACGTCTCGTCCTGAAAAATTGTAAAGTAAGCGGGACCTTGGAGAAGGGCCCCTGAGGCTGAGTACACTACCACGGTACTCAATAAGTTTCATAATCTCTCTTTAACTCAAGTTCTTGGGACACGACTTTACAAAAATAATGCAAGCACTATTTGATGTTAAACGATAACAATTATATCAATTCATGTTCTTTATCATTTCAAATGAAAAGACTTGAACCATGTAAATCATGATATCAAACTTCTAAAACATTTATATTGACCCATGATTCTTATTAGAATCATGCAAAACCATTTCAACTTCATTAAGTCATTGAAATCCCTTTCGGCTCCTTAGACCTAAACATACAAAATTATCTTTTACCTTGTCACTGGGAGTACTATACCATCACCGATACAACAAGGTCAACTAGGTTATGTACATAGCGGCAAGTATCATATACCCTACTTGCTTAAGTCGTCTCATCGCAGTGCCGTACGAATCAGCTCAACCATGCTATTAATAGCACAAAATAGCACCCTCTCAAGTAGGATACTCTGTCGTAGTCTATATCACAAAGTGACCATCTACGCCTACACCGGAACGTGTAATTTCATGACAACGAACATGATATATTCGAAGTTAATTTTGGTGAACACAAGTAACTCCCAAAATATTTGATACCTAAATATAGATTCATAGCAAATAGACTCACAGTATATATTTTATTAAACCATGACATTTACAGTCAATCCAGACTTTTTGGAAAAAATCAAATGAAATCCTTTCTCATTTCATATTAATCAATTAACAAACTGAGACTTCAATCCTTAAAGATTTTACAAGTGGTACTTCAAAATATAAAGATTTTAGAGATATTCTATTTCTCATTTTATAAAATAAAGGTAACAATAAAACTCAAATGTTTAATCCCTTTATCATCAACACAAGCTCTTTAATAAAACTTATAACGTTGGTCAAGTGACATTTTACCAACTAATATTTAAAATAAAATTTTTAGAAAATAATATGAAACTTCATATGCAATACAATATTTTAGTACATGGAGATATCTGCATCCGCTTGTCCCCACAAATATATATAATTAACTCATGTCTTAACCCAAATCATGCCCTTAAAGAAAGTCCCGCGAGAAAATAAGTTTAAACAATTTACCTCAATTCCAAGCTCCAAATTGGCTAAAATGCTCAAACGTTGCCAAACAAGCCGATATCTACATAATGAACTCATATACATCAACGATGCGTTACAACAATACCAATTAAGTCAACTAAATGTCCAACACTTAGGCCCAATTTCACAAGTCTAGTAAAAATTCATATTCTTATCATAGACGTCGATACTTGAGTTGTTAACTCTAATTCTCTCATTCTAGTGAATTGCTCACAAGATTATAAAGAATAGTATTTAACTCGTTTTTACCAAATCAACACTATTTTCACTTAGCTCAACAATGGTAAAAAATTACATATTTTAGGTCTTGTTCAATCCATGGAATATTTTAGTATTTTTAACTAAAGAACCACCAAACAACTTAACAAAGTTCACAATTTTATTAATCATCTTCCCCCTTTCAAGAACCCTAACTCACAATACCCATTTTCAAGACTCATGTAATGTTCCAAACAAGTAGCATTTTCTATATCACAATCTTATCCACATACATAATCCATAATTGTATGCAAGTATAGAGTAGAAAAATTACCTCTTGAAGTGAAAATCCTAACTAGGGTTCACTTGGTGTTCTTGAAAATTTGGACCAATTCCTATGGATTTCAATCCATGTAGATGTTAATACTAGCATTAATCAATATTAATCCATCATAAAAATATCATGAAACTCGCCTTTGAATTGTATTTGGGTCGGGGATGCTCCACCTTCTCACTAGAACCCAAGACTTAGCCAAAAATATCATCTCTTTCTCTCTCCCCAAACTCCGCCTATTTTATAGCACAGGGGTCTGCGTGGCCACGCATCCTAGCCAAGCAGCCTGCGTGGGCCACCTAACCCGGCCATGCAGCTTGAGCCCTTTCTTCTCCTCTTCCTCCCTTCTTCTGGAATGGGCCACGTAACTTGCGTGGGCCATGCATCTTGGCCACACAGGGCTTCAATGATTTTTTATGGTCTTCTTTATTTAATTTTCCAAAGTTATTTTCTTAGGCACTTAACTTAAGAACCTCCGGCCCTGATGACCTTCATATCCGAGTATTCTAATGGACTTATTCCACTCGTTCTAGCCTCGCGTTATATCTAAATTGTAACCTCTAAGCTTGAAATCAACCCGAATCATTTGCAAAAATTTACGGGGCTTTACAGAGACACAAACATTAATGTGGTTCAGTCAATTTACCTACGTCCACAGGCGGAGATGAGCAATCTACTATATAAAAGAGAGTACAAAATAGGAAAGGTCCAAAATTGCCACTCTACTACGGTATATTATTTACTTCTGTCACCCGTTATACTTTTCGTCCAGATTTATCCCTATCGTTAACAAAGTTTGCATAATTACCCCTAACTCTAATGAATCTACACCGTGCAGCTGACCCCCTCAATTTTCTCCATGTCAGCTGCCAAGTCAGCAGGTCCTACCCAACCCCTCTAATATACTGCATTTGAATAATTGACCAAAAAAAGTTTTGCATTACCCGTACAATCTCCTTACCCCACCCCCTAAAAATGAAGTCCTTTCCCAACACTTTTTTCATTCTATCCTTTTACCTTTTCCATTAAAGAGATTATACCTCCACCAAAATAAAATCTAGTCTTCTTCTCCCATTAATAAATCATCATTGCCTAAAAATTAGGGTTCATCAAAGGAAATGATCGAAAGGATCTATGGCTTTTTCGGTGATGATGTTCATTTCCCGGTTAGGTAATTGTCGGAAAAGAGATATAGGAAACGATGGGCGCACAATACGATGTCGTTTTTCAAATTTTCACACTCTCAATGGGTTAATCTTCCTTCACCGACTGTCCCATATTAGAGCTATGTAAACACCGAGTTTTCACTGGACGAATATGTGCTGCTACTGCTCTTAATTCTCTTGAATGGAGTTTGTCTATTTTACATACAGTTTTTGACTTAATTGTTGAATTGTGTTGTTTCCTTCTTTCAATTATAATTTAGCTAGGTTTGTCTGATTTTGATTTAGTCTTTTATTCCGGGCTTTGTATTAATTTATTTGAAAAGTAGGAAACTTAGTATATATTAAGTGTTTGATTCTTCTTTACTCGCCAAATCTGATGCTTTATGTTTACTTATTGAAAATTACAGTTCTGATCTGATGCGTTCTTTTTTTTTTTTTAAGAAAAAGATTGAGGAAGAAGAAGAAGCAATCTTTTTCGGGATTTTTTTAATTTGCTGATTTAGTAAATAAGTGTGATAAATAAAATATATTCAAATAGTGACATGGACTCTTATGTGGCACTTTAATAAATGAAATAACTCAAATTTTATTAAAAGTGGTGATATGGACTCCACCTTGGCATTTTATTTGGTGGGACCTACTGACTTGGTAGCTGACATGGAGAAAATTGAGGGGGTCAGCTGCCACGGTGTAGATCTGTTAGGGTTAGCGATAATTATGCAAACTTATTAACGGTAGAGATAGATTTGAACGAAAAGTATAACGGGTGGCAGAAGTAAATAATATACCATAGTAGAGGAGAAATTTTGGACTTTTTTCCTACAAAATATCAAAAGAACAACCTCACGAAGAGGCAAATACAAGTGGCAGGCTAACATTTTTTCCGAAATTCTCCCTCTAAACAAGACTCTCAAACCCCATATGGGTACATTATAGATGCTATCGAATGACAAGGAAGGATCCAAACCTTTTTCGACAAGAAAATGGACTAGCCAAATATGGGAGATTTATAATTTCCTTCCAAAAAAATAAAACTCAATTATGGTAAATATATTGTCATTTTCTTCAAGAGATAGAAAAATGAAATATGCTAAGAAAATCAGGACAAACACCTAACAATTCTCCCATTGGCCTGAATTTTCTGACAAAATAAACTTGATCCGCCTTCTTGACATAACCTTCAACAGATCACATCTCCAAATCACAAAGTTTGTCTTAACGTAAGTAGAATTTCGGTCAAATTTCTCAGACAAAAATCATGATTACCGTTAAATAGGTTGCGGCTAGAAATAAACCTGTTAAGATGAACATGTCTTGATCCTTGCTCTGATACCACTTGTTATGATCGAAATAATCAGGTGTCATGCGGAAGCTAGTAAAACAAACCTTGAACGACGATAAAAGGCAACAACAACTTTAATCAATTATACATATATTCTCAGGCTGGGAAAAAGGCAACAACAACTTCAATAAATTTCGAGGCAAGCAATACAAGAATGTGCAAATCATGCCGAGGACATACGGCCCGATCCAACAATAATTAAACTGTGCACTGCCAAAGGGTCGAATGGCGCGAACCATAGATGCATCTTTTATCCCGCTCGCAAATCATTCATGCGATGCGGTCAAATATAAATAAACACAACAATCAGTCAATCAAGACTTCATCAAGGAACAGTTATCCAAAGAAAAGCCAATTCTCTTTTAACAATTCAAGGAAATGAAGTTTAATCTGTTTTTTTTTTTTTCAGAAATTCATTTACTAGTTCTATGTGATTTAAGCAATTCAAACTGTCAATAAGATTACAAATATTCCAAGTATAGCATGCTTCTGGGTCCTAGACTACCCGGACTTAAACATAATAGTAGCTACGCACGGACTCTCGTCACCTCGTGCATACATAGCCCCCACAAATAGGAGTACAAATCCAATTAATTCACTTATGGGGACAATTCCCTCTTACAAGGTTAGAAAGGAGACTCACCTCGCTCCGAAGATCCATAACCGGCATTCCACGCCCTTCCGAAGACTCGAATCGATGCTAAACTCTCCAAAGCTAGCCAATAATTATGCAAATCCATTAATATAGGTTCAATTACTCATTACAATCCAATTCATAACAATTCCTAACCCCGATTGAAAAATCGATAAAAATCACCCTCGGGCCTACGTGCCCGGATTCTGAAAATTATTGAAAATAAATATTTCCCATAACTCATTTGGTCTATATCCAGAAATTCATCCAATTTCGTCCATGAATCGACCCTCAAATCAAGGATTTACCATTTTTCAACTTTGGGGCTCAAAATCCCAATTTCTACAATCCAAACACGGATAAAAATAGAAACCAACAGAAATAATCATGGAGAAACATCAAAATAAAGGTCAGATATTTACCCCTTTATTGAGACGAGAACAACGCCACAAAAATCACCTCAAACGGAGCTCTAGAACTCAAGATATGCCCAAAATACTAAAATTCTCGGTTTAAAACACTGTCCAGGCAATATTTCTTCATCGCCTTCGCGGGACACCTTCGCGTTCGCGAAGGGAAAATTTTTTGCATTGACCGGTCAACCCAGAAATCCTTCTTCGCGTTCGCGGAATCTCTCTCGCGTTCGCGATGAACAAATCTTTACACCAGAAACCAGCAATATTTTTTGACACGGAAATGAGCATAACTCCCTCATACGATGTCCAAATTCGACGATTCTTTTTGCTGTGGCTCCCTAATTACAATACGGATCTAATGGTACGATAAAAACTTAATTTGGAGCTTATTTTCTTAATATGGTACCCTTTATGTCCAAAGAAACGATGTTGAAATATTAAATAAGAGCGTGATACAACCCGAAACACACCCGAGGCCCCCGGGACCCGAACCAATCATACCAACCAGTCCCAAAACACATTACGGACTTTCTCGAGGCCTCAAATCATATCAAACAACGCTTAAACCATGAATTGACCTCCAATCCAAACTTTATGAACTTTAGAATTTCGAACTTCTACTTGCGATAATTAAACCTATCAAATCATGCCGATTGATTCAAATTTTGCGCACAAGTCATATTCGACATTATGGACCTACTCCAACTTTCGGAATCGGATTCCGACCCCGATATCAAAAAGTCCACCTCCGGTCAAACCTCTCAAAAACCTTCAAATTTCTATCCTTAGCCAAATGGCTCCAAAATACTCCACGGACATCCGAATTTACTTTCGATCACGCTCTCAACTCCAGAATCACCATACGGAGCTACTCCCAGACTCGAATCCCAAACGGATATCGATAACACTGAAATGCACTTCAACCCAAACTTATGAAATTTTTTCCAAAATGCTAACTT
Source organism: Nicotiana attenuata (assembly GCF_001879085.1). Lineage (NCBI taxonomy): Eukaryota > Viridiplantae > Streptophyta > Magnoliopsida > Solanales > Solanaceae > Nicotiana > Nicotiana attenuata. The sequence continues at coordinate 186,913 of NW_017671314.1, forward strand.
CCACAATAGGTGCCAAAACGCTCCCGGGTCACCCAAAACCCGATCCGGGCATACGCCCAAGTCCGAATCAACATACAAACCTGTTGGAACCTTCAGATCCTGATTCCGAGGTCGTTTACTCTTAAAGCTTCCGAAATGAGAATTTCTTCTCCAAGTCAACTCCGAACTTCACGAAATTTAATTCCGATCACGCGTACAAGTCATAATGCCTGAATTGAAGTTGCTCATGGCCTAGAACTGCTGAACGGCGTGCTAGGGCTCAAAACGACCTGTCGGGTTGTTACATCCTCTCCCACTTAAACATACGTTCATCCTCGAACGTGCTAGGAACTGTGCTGGGGTTGTCTTGAATCACTCCTTAATACCTTGTGCACCTACCCGTGCTACCACAACTCAGTTGGGCACATCAACTCGATCAAATCTAAAGATAACCTCTTTCATTTAGGAAAATAAGCCTTGGAGTCCAGTTTCAACATCCGAAATTCTCTGCCAGGCCTGCTTTCAACATATGAACACCGTATCAATCACCACACATTGTACCAAAACATGACTGCACACCCTTGCTGAATTCACACCATGCACCCCATCATTCACAAGACCATAATAACACTCTCTGATCATAATAGTCGATATTTCCCGAATCTGATGCTCACAATGCACCCCATGACATATATAAGTCCTGTTCCAACTCTCGTAATGCCGCCACGGCGGAAGGGATGCGTAGAAATTCATAACCAACTGCCGAATCAACGATTCATAGGGTCTATACTCCTATCAATAACCATCACCTCTTTCTGAACCAAATAATGGTCTTTGCTCCTTAATATACTTCATATATTCAGATTGTACTGATCCTAAGTCCAATGATCTCGTCTCAGCCGGTACGAACTGCTCAGGTAATAAGCCACCCCGGACATGGTCAAAAGTCTTATATAATGCCGCAATGTGCCGATAGGCTACCAATTTGAACGCGATACAAAAGGAACACGAACTCTGAAAAGGAATTCCAATTACCCCGGTCGCGAATCATACATGCGACATGGGCGAACCGCTAATATAAGTTCCTCTCAGGAAAAGAGGAAACAAAACGCATAAAACAGATACGCGGAACTATACTCAACGTCTCGCTGTTGCGATGTGCAACCCGATCCACATATAGATTTCACATAAGGAAATATACATCGAGCTAAATTGCTCATTACAACAAAATGCTGAATATCGGTCACCAGCACGCTAAAAGCATAATACCATCCCTGGGAGACACATATTGCCATAGGCTACAAAACTCAAGCACAACTGGGGTGCGATATATGATCTGAATCTCAAGAGACATTTAGCTCATATAACATTGTCTCTACGTGAAACCTCAACACATAAGCAGTTCACCAAGCCATCTCACCACTCACACGGCGCAATATATCATTACTTGAAATTACTGACAATAAAATAACACTCTGACTGTTCTTCCACAAGGAGCGCCTTACTGAAATGAACACATCTGGCCTGATATAAAGCCCATATTGACATCTAAACCCCTCCGCGGACCTCAAGCTGGTTCTGATCGCACTGAACTAGGCCAATAACTTCCCGAAGGCCCATAAATACTCCCCTTTTTCTCATAACACATAAGGACAACCATCATAACCGGAGTAATCCTCCACAGTCCACAGCCCAATAAATCGAGTGCCCTCTAGGCATCCATTCTCAAATTAGCAATATTACCACAATCTTCCTACTTGGTTTAACTCTTCAACCAATCAAGTGACTACATGCCACACTTATACAACCTTCCCGTGACAGATAACAGGTCTGTACATCCAGACCACCGACCGCACTAACGCCAAAGAGCGACCAGGAATCCTTAACCAAGATGCAAAGCCTTTTTCACAAAACACCGATCTCAGGTGACGCTGAAGACCATACCAACTTACTTTAAACATCGAAACTACCTTCCTGCTCATCCGAGCTCGTGACATCCATGTCAACATCGAACTGCAATCTTGATCCTCACTTCAACTTCCATGCCCCTCACTGCACCCAACACGCCAATATACAATAGAACACGATTTTCATCATAACTCCGGAACCACTAATAGTTTAACACTTCAACATATAAAAACTTTTCACTTAACTCACTTTAGGAGAACCAAAGCAACACACAGGTGAACTCTCATAACCGTAGAATATGCGAATCTTCGAGTAGTGGTCTAAGCCACCATAGCCCTTCCGGGATCCGCCTACACATAACAGGCCATAACACTAGAATACTTCCCAATAAAATCAATTACGGCGACCGACAAGCCTCACACGTACCGTCACAAATCACTTGCATAACTTAATCACGTTGAAGGAACTACTCATTGCCACCATCATGCCAATTCAATCATGGTTAACCAAATCTACTTCTTCTAACTTATCCTCAATTGTCTTAGAAATAACAATAATTCCATTCAACACATAACGAAATCAATCCGTACTTATCTCGAGTGGCCTTGTAACATGAGACCATGCTATCTCAAATCCCACGAACCACCTCATACCTTCCTTGTGCGCATATTCGCATCTCAACTAGTAAATCCATTCTGATAATTCCTCTACGAATCCGGAGTCATTTTCACTCATTCCCCCAAATGTTACACTTCAAGCCGAAGATATCATAGACATTCCAAGCCTCTTTTCATAATCTGCTGCAAAAGCTCGACTCTTAACCATACTTATGGGCACGAAATCATTAGGCACCACACTTCAACTTTTTAATCCACTAGGATCGTTGTTGAGAGCCACCTACTCTGACTTGGTCCCGAATATAATCAACTCCATAAATCTTCTAGCTCATGAACACCCTGTCGACGAAGCACCCGGCCGAATCACTTTCCTTGACACCCGCATCTATACAAGGCATAAATCCTGAATCTTTCCCCAAGTCTGAACATGAGTCAATAAGGCCAACCATAACACACCTTTAACAATTCCTTTGCTCAAATTACCACTTATGTTCTTTTCCCTTAGCTGAAATATATGCTAATAATCGGAAATCTCACAAATAAACGACCAAGTAATCCAACCGTAGGCGGTGGGACTCTCCCACTTAGCTTGAAGCCACTATTACACACTTCTGAAACCCACCAAGATTCTTTATCGCTTATTAATATGACCTTGCGCAATTAAACCGCCAGATTCCTCGGAATCCTTCCGTTAGCATTTCATGAACACTCTGAATCTCTAGCAACATTCACATACTAGACCTCTTACGGAATAGCCAGTAAAATCCTTCGCAGGAGCTTCACCAACCACGCGACTGCTGACCTACTCATAGGAGATAACCCACCTGAGCTCGTGCTCATTCATTGGCTGCACAAGTCCATTCACTCCTCGTGGACATCAACTAAATGTGAGACAATATCTTCCAATTCAAAGTTATGTTGTATCCTTCTTCATATCAAGCAACTCCTTTCTGTCATATCAAATCTCCCGCCATTATGCTAGCCAATATTTCAAATTAAGCTCGTAAACCTAGTCATTGTCCACCATGAATCCCAAATCACTCTAAACTTTTCTCAAGGAGTGTAGTCATCCTACCACAGAACCCATATGCTACTCTGCCCCAAAGGCAAATTGAAGAAAACCATAACACCAGCGAACATAACGTATTCAACAAGGACAATGACACCACATCACAGATGAAAATTCCACCATGCTCGAAAATACCAAGTCTTGTTACTCCATCAAACCAAACTTGAACATTCATAGCCCGATTGCCTCTCCTCCGCCGAAAATTAAATTCTGAATCTCTAAATCTTGCATTGAGTAAACATCCTTCCAAGTCATTCACTGCTTCAACGCACAGACAAGCATCCTACCATTAACCAATACTGTGCGATAGCAACGCACGAATTATCATAACAATTAATGCCAAATCTCAAAACCTTAGGTAATACTGATACTGAGTAGAAACGACAGAACGGCCTTCCGCAAGGCAATGACAATAGCCCAATCAAATACGCAGGGAGGAATATCCCGCACCATATCTGTAGTACCGTTACAATTTCCTCAATTCCCAATTGATAACAAGCGCTTCACGTCGCATAAGATTGAATAGGAAGGAAATAAAGGCATAAGCCTCAAAGGAATCAAACCGCACGATGAGGAATCAAGAAGGGAAGTGCTCCTAACAGCCCTATAGCCTCTCGAAGATAAGTACAGACGTCTCCGTACCGATCCGCAAGACTCTACTAGACTCGCTCATGATTCATGAGACCTAAGGGAACCTAGTGCTCTGATACCATGTTGTCACGACCCAAAATCCACTAAGGGTCGTGATGGCGCCGGACACCGCTGCCAGGCAAGCCAACCAAAATACTTAACTAAATTCTCGTTTTAAATATTTCTGAAATCCCTTCTTTTGTATGTTCAAACAACACATATTAAATTCTACTGAATGAATAATGAAAGAGTTAGCAACTTCTTTAAAATTTCTAAATAAACCCATAGACATCCCAGAACCTAGTGTCACAAGTGCATGAGCAATTTCTAAGAAGCAATACAATACAACAACCGTCCGGAATACAATGTTGGACAGAAAATAAATACAATAATCTGAAAGAGACTTGATGGCCGCGGGTCGTCTCGGGAAATGCAGCTCACCTAAGTCTCTGTATCCACCATGCTGCTACGCCCACTAGGCCACTGGAGATGCATGTGCCTGTGCAACAAAAATGCACAGAAGTGTAGTATGAGTACGAAAACAACGTGTACCCAATGAGTATCCCGTCTAATCTAGAAGAAGTAGAGACGAGAGGTCGACTTCGATACTTACGAGTGGTCCAATAATGTTATCTCAATAGTATAGTAAATCGGGGATTTTTATAAACGTGGTAGTAATTCAATGGAATGAAGCAAGTAAGAAATTCTTTCTTTTATAGGAAATTTCCAAAATTTCTTTTAATCAATTATACATATATTCTCAAGCCAGGAAAAAGACAACAACGATTTCAATAAATTTTGAGGCAAGCAATACAAGCATGCGCAAATCATGCCGAGGACGTATGACCCGATCCAACAATAATTAAACTGTGCACTGCCAGAGGGTTGAATGGCACGAACCATCGCTCGCAAATCATACATGCGACGCGGTCAAATATAAATAAACACAACAATCAGTCAATCAAGACTTCATCAGGGAACAATTATCCAAAGAAAAGCCAATTCTCTTTTAACAATTCAAGGAAATGAAGTTTAATCTTTTTTTTTAAGAAATTCATTTATTAGTTCTATGTGATTTAAGCAATTCAAACTGTCAATAAGATTATAAATATTCCAAGTATAGCATGCTTCTGGGTCCTAGACTACCAGGACTTAAATATAATAGTAGCTACGCACGGACTCTCGTCACCTCGTGCGTACGTAGCCCCCACAAATAGGAGCACAAATCCAATTAATACACTTATGGGGATAATTCCCTCTTACAAGATTAGAAAGGAGACTCACCTCATTTCGAAGATCCATAACCGGCATTCCACGCCCTTCCGAAGATTCGAATCGATGCTAAACGCTCCAAAGCTAGCTAATAATTATGCAAATCCATTAATATAGGTTCAATTACACATTACAATCCAATTCATAACAATTCCTAACCCCGATCGAGAAGTCGATAAAAATCACCCTCGGGCCCACGTGCCCGGATTCTGAAAATTATTGAAAATAAATATTGCCCATAACTAATTTGGTCTATATCCAGAAATTCATCAAATTTCGTCCATGAATCGACCCTCAAATCAAGGATTTACCATTTTTCAACTTTGGGGCTCAAAATCCCAATTTCTACAATCTGAATACTGATAAAAATAGAAACCAACAGAAATAATCATGGAGAAACATCAAAATAAAGGGCGGATATTTACCCCTTTGTTGATACGAGAACAACACCACAAAAATCACCTCAAACGGAGCTCTAGAACTCAAGATATGCCCAAAATACTAAAATTCTCAGTTTAAAACACTGTCCAGGCAATATTTCTTCATCGCCTTCGCGGGACACCTTCGCGTTCGCGAAGGGCAATTTTTCGCATTGACCGGTCAACCAGAAATCCTTCTTCGCGTTCGCGGAACCTCTCCCGCGTTCGCAGTGAACAAATCTTCACACCAGAAACCAGCAATATTATTCGACACCGAAATGCGCATAACTCCCTCATACGATGTCCAAATTCAACGATTCTTTTTGCTATGGCTCCATAATTACAATACGGATCTAATGGTACAATAAAAACATAATTTGGAGATCATTTACTTAATATGGTACCCTTTATGTCCAATGAAACGATGTTGAAACATCAAATAAGAGCGCGATACAACCCGAAACACACTCGAGGCCCCCGGGACCCGAACCAATCATACCAACCTGTCCCAAAACACATTACGGACTTGCTCGAGGCCTCAAATCATATCAAACAACGCTTAAACCATGAATCGACCTCCAATCCAAACTTTATGAACTTTAGAATTTCAAACTTCTACTTTCGATGTTTAAACCTATCAAATCACGTCCGATTGACTTCAAATTTTGCGCACAAGTCATATTCGACATTACGGACCTACTCCAACTTTTGGAATCAGATTCCGACCCCGATATCAAAAAGTCCACCTCCGGTCAAACCTCTCAAAAACCTTCAAATTTCTATCCTTATCCAAATGGCTCCAAAATGCTCTACGGACATCCGAATTCACTTTCGATCGCGCTCTCAACTCCAGAATCACCATACGGAGCTACTCCCAAACTCGGAATCCTAAACAGATATCAATAACACTGAAATGCACTTCAACCCAAACTTATGAAATTTTTTCCAAAATGCTAACTTCCACAATAGGTGCCAAAACGCTCCCGGGTCACCCAAAACCCGATCCGGGCATACGCCCAAGTCCGAAATCATCATACGAACCTGCTGGAACCTTCAGATCCCGATTCCGAGGTCGTTTACTCTGAAATCCAATCCTAGTCCATTCTCTCAACTTAAAGCTTCTGAAATGAGAATTTCTTCTCCAAGTCGACTCCGAACTTCCCGAAATTTAATTCCGACCACGCGTACAAGTCATAATGCCTGAATTGAAGCCGCTCATGGCCTAGAACTGCTGAACGGCGCACTAGGGCTCAAAACGACCGGTCGGGTCGTTACAACCTCAATTATGATTAATATGTTGTCCTTTCCTTCAAGAGATACGAAAACTATATATGGTAAGAAAATCAGGACAAACACCTAACAATTCTCCCCCTTGACTTGAATTTTCTGACAAAATAAACTTGATCCACATTCTTCACATAACGTTCAATAGGTCGCATCTCCAAATCTCTGCCACAAAGTTTGTCTGAACGTAAGTAGCACTTCGGTGAAATTTCTCAAACAAAAATCATGATTATCGTTAAATAGATTGCGGCTAGAACTAAACCCGTCAAGATGAATCTGTCTTGAACCTTGCTCTGATACCACTTGTCATGATCGAAATAATTAGGTGTCTTGCGGAAGCTAGTAAAATTAATCTTGAACGACGATAATCAGACAACAAAAGAGAAATATACCAAAAAGACATAAACATTAACGTGGTTCGATTTATTGACCTACGTCCACAAGTGGAGATGAGCAATCCATTATATAAAAGAGAGTGAAAAATATCGAGAGAACAACATCACAAAGAGAAAAACACAAGTGGTAGGCTAACACTTGTCCCGAAATTCTCCCTCTGAAAAGACTCTCAAACTCCATGTGGCTACATTGTGGGTGCTATCGAATGACAAGGAAGGATCTTTAATTTATAGAAGTTCAAACCTTTTCCTACAAGAAAAAGGACTAGCCAAATATGAGAGATTTATAATTTCCTTTCCAAGAAAAGAAAAACTCAATTATGATAAATATGTTGTTCTATCCTTCAAGAGATAGGAAAACCAAATTGATAAGAAAATCAGGACAAACACCTAACAATAGGCACCAAAGCCAATGTCAACAATTTTATTGAGAAAAATGATAAAGTAATAACCAACAAATATAGTTTACTAACCGAAAGCGTTTTGAGTTTTGACACTTTTCACTTGATGTGGTTAAACTAACTGAATTTGATTAACATTTTAAAATAAATTATTTCGCCTGTTTGATACGAGGAAAATTTGCAATGTATAATATTTCTTTTGCAGTCAGTACCACTTTATGTTATAATAAAATATGGGGGGGGGGGGGGGCGGGGGGGGGCGGGGGGGGGGGGGGGGAGGGGAATTCATCCAGTCCCGTCAATTTTAGAAAATTTGTCAAATTATTAATTCACAATAAGCGAATATGTCCAGAAAAAGTTAGATTGAAAGGTGTACGATATGCCATTAACTCGACATAATATCATGATATTGAGGTGGCAAGATAATTATTAGTATATTATTTTTGGGGAAATATGACATGTTCGCTGAGCCATATATATAATTACCAAGATAAAGTACTTAATAGAAAGAGTTCAAGAGCATTGGAGTCCTGGTTAATGGTAAAGTTTATGCTAATTTAAATCAATCGTAGCAGTAGTGTTGATGCATTAATAAGATTTGCTTTTCAGGTTGTGTTCGATATTATATACGATAGAAATCGGGGCTATCCGATTTTACTATCTGATTTAAACAAGGACGTTGCATCGAAGAGCTAAGGCATCGAGTTCGAGATCGAGGTTGGTATCAATCGAAGCAAGGGGAGATAGACGTCGAGTAACATCGGGGATAGATTAGTAACGGAAAGAGCAAGATATCCATGATTGGTCGATGATCGTGGCGTGAATCTCGGAACCGACGCTGACGGTTATTGATACCAATCATGGATTTTACTTTCGAAATTAGAGTTATACCTCATTTAGGATTCCTCTACTATATAAAGAGGAATTCTTTTCATTTGTAAAGAGAGACTGACTAAGAAATAACAATACACTGCTCTTTTACTTGCTTATAACTTACTACTATTCTTATTGTTCTTAACGCTTAATCTCGAGCCTGTTCCAATCAAGGACGATGGCTTGCAACTACACTAGTTTGATTCATCTTAATCATTTAATTCATTTATTTATCTAGTCATTTATCAATTGGCGTTGAATCAGATCACGTATCTTTAGAACCACATTACAAGTTTAATTGCTACTCGTATTTCGAGGTAAACAGTTTGGACCCCACCTTGGGGCTAAGGATAATAGTGATTATTCAGTGCTAATTCTGGTATAACACACTATTTTACACTTGTTTCTTGTCAAGAATTTTGTTTTCAGGTTGAATCATGTCAAACTCACAAAACGCATCTACACACGGCGACAACGGCCTCGAACTCCATGGAGAAAACGAGAATGTTATCGCCCTAGGAGTCGAGGTGCCATAGACTGACCTCGGAGGAGCACCGCCCGTCAACCCGGTTGATGTCAGTGCTCATGTTGCTTTGAATGCGGATTTAGGCGCAGACCCCAAAGGAAGCGTACACAGAGAGGGTCGAACTGGCGGTCGAGGTACACAGGGCAGAGGAGACGAAGGAGTCAGTCTCCAAGTAATATTTGAAATGCTACAAGCCCAAAAAAACACCATTGCCCAGTTGCAAAATTAGCACGGGGCACCAAATAGGGTCGAACAAGAGGTTACTCGTCGTACCGAGCCAGTGCCTGAAAGATCGGGTGATAATACTTCGACAACCGATCCTGTTATAATGAGGATGCTCGAGGAGCTTACTAAGAGAACAGAATCGGGAGAAAAGAAAATCGAGGCCAACGATAAGAAGGTGGAAACTTACAACTCCCGAGTCGATCAAATACCGGGGGCACCACCAATCTTAAAAGGAATGGGTTCCAAAAAATTCGTACAAAAACCGTTCCCTCCGAGTGCGGCTCCGAAGCCCATCCCAAAGAAGTTCCGTATGCCCGATATACCTAAATACAACGGAACCTCTGACCCAAATGAGCACGTTACTTCTTACACGTGCGCCATAAACGGAAACGACTTGGAAGATAACGAAATCGAGTCTGTATTGCTTAAGAAATTCGGGGAGACTCTATCGAAGGGTGCCTTGATATGGTATCATAAATTAACCCCTAATTCTATTAATTCGTTTGCTATGCTTGCAGATTCTTTTGTAAAGGCACACACCAGAGCCATTAAAATTGCAACAAGGAAGTCGGACCTTTTCAAGGTAAGGCAGAAAAATAACAAGATGCTCAGGGAATTCGTAACTCGGTTCCAAGTGGAGAGAATGGATTTGCCTCCAGTCACCGATGACTGGGCTGTTCAATCTTTCACTTAAGGTCTCAACACTCGGAGTTCCATAGCTTCACAGCAGTTGAAGCAAAGTTTAATCGAGTACCCGGCTGTCACTTGAGCCAACGTATATAATCGGTATCAGTCAAAGATTAGGGTCGAGGATGATCAACTGGGGACTCCTTCGGGGTCCGTTTATCCTAGCAGGCCCATGGATAGGATCAAAAGGGATATCAATCGAGAGACGAGGTTGAATAGAGATCGATATCAACCGTACAACGAAGACCATAGAGGCAACGGATCTGGGCAAAGCTTCGCACGAAATGAGAGGAGAAATGGTCGATGTCAAAATTCACGGGGGCTTGATGCCGAGGAAGATCACGTTAAATATCCAAAATCCGAATAAAGGTACGGCCCCATTCCAATCCTTTGTATTTTTTCGACTAACACTTGCAGGCTATCGACAAGGATTGGCATGAAGCTTTGGATCTTAAAGCACGTGTTGCACTCTTTTTCCCTTAGACCGGTTTTTGTCCCAAATGAGTTTTTCCAGCGAGGTTTTTAACGAGGAAACCATTGTTCGTGATAACTTAGAGCAATTCAATAGTATCCGAGGTTCCCTACAATAAGCCTCGAGTACTGGGGGGCATTACCCTCGAATGTCTACTTTGTTGCAAGGAAATCACTTCGTGACAGCGGGGTCTCGATAGGAAAATGTTGTAAGGGTCAAACGGTCAGATGAACTGTGCCCATATAGGTTACTCGGACCCTAACATCAAACAAGCGCGCATGTATAATCATCTATTGAGAGAAGTATTTTTCCTTGCCGATATCCCCTGCCTTTAGAAAAAATTTCCTATTTTATACTCTTGATCTATTGTGTAAACAGGCTTAAGAGCCAACCATGATGGAAGTTCGAACAACTAACCCCACGCTTGAGGACAGCCGTCGAAAAACAACGAAATTGAACTACTAACATTCCGAGACCATAAGACCTTAAAGGCGACCCTCGATTTTATAGGCCACGGCCACCCCACTCGGGGACTGACACTTTAGGCAAGCTCGAAGTGAACGAAAATAAGCCCAAAGGGCAAGTTCCAAACTAAAGAGGCTACGGCCAAATTAACACGGATCGGAGACGTCCGAAATCCGTAACAAATACGAAATCCGTAACAAATCGAAATCCCAAGGTCTATCTTAACCCGAGTTCGAGCAAACTCTACACTCGGGGACTATCTATAAAGCCTAAGGGCTAACTTTACTTCGAGTTCGAGCAAATCCTCACTCGATCATAAAATCCCAAGGGCTATCTTAACCCGAGTTCGAGCAAACACTCACTCGGGGACTATCTATAAAGCCTAAGGGCTAACTTTACTTCTAGTTCAAGCAAATCCTCACTCGACTGTTAAGCCTAAGAGCTACTCAAACTCTAGTTCAAATGGTCATTCGGGGTCCATCGATCTCGGTCGAAAAAACAAAGCCTCGAGTATGGATTTCTTCAAAGGTCTCCCTCTGAGACCGACACTTTGTGCGCTCCTTAGCCCGAACCTGAGCGGTTCCTTTTGCAGAACAGTTTTAGATGTTTTGGCCATTTTGTTTTCGTGAGCAAGGAAAAATGGAGATTGGAATATTTGGTATTTCGGGAAGAACAAGCAAAGAAGCTCGAAGACTCAATTCGTTTCTTGTCATTACACTCCAAAAAATGGGGGGGGGGGGGGGAGGGGACTATCTGTATACGGTAGAAATCGGGGCTATCTGATTTCACTATCTAACCAAAACAAGGACATTGCATCAAAGAGCTAAGGCATCGAGGTCGAGATTGAAGTCTCTTTCGAGATCGAGGTTAGTATCAATCGAAGCCAGGGGAGATAGACGTCGAGTAACATCGGGGATAGATTAGTAACGGAAAGAGCAAGATATCCATGATTGGTCGATGATCATGGCTTGAATCTCGGAACCGACAGAACCACTGACGGTTATTGATACCAATCATGGATTTTACTTCCGAAATTAGAATTATACCTCATTTAGGATTCCTCTACTATATAAAGAGGAATCCTATTCATTTGTAAAGAGAGACTGACTAAGAAATAACAATACACTGCTCTTTTACTTGCTTATAACTTTCTATTATTCTTATTGTTCTTAACGCTTGATCTTGAGCATGTTCCAATAGAGGACGATAGCTTGCAACTATACTGGTTTGATTCATCTTAATCATTTAATTAATTTATTTATCTAGTCATTTATTAATTGGCGTTGAATCAGATCACGTATCCTTATAACCATATTACAAATTTAATTGTTACTCGTATTTCGAGGTAAACAGATATGAACAAGTATATTTGTGCCGATGTTCTTCTTTTCCTTTCTAACTCGGAAAATAACATGAAAAGGCTTTCTATCTTTATTTTATTCCTATTTTATTTTAACGAGATGATATTCCCATAAGAAGTGGAGTACCGCATAGACAAACAAATATATCTATTCGAATCTGCACGAGGCGAAATTATTATTTCTGAATTAAGGCAAGTCATCAAAATGGCACATCAAATATCTTAATTGTCACTTGGCTTTAGAGGCTTCCAGTCCTTTTGTACTTGAACTTTCTATCTTTTATGAAGTAGTTATTCAGAAAAATATTACAGGACCTTGCATAGTTGCATGAATTAAGCTTTTAATTTTTATTCTTTGCATACATACCTAGTCAAATATTTTCTTAAAATTGGTCCTAGCGTGGGACTTCGTTGTGTTTCTTGAAAATTTAATACTTCTAGCGAGTGATATGAGCTTTCTTTAATTAGCTGACATGCTTCAGCTATCTTTCTTGCCTAAATTTTAATTAATGACGGTGGTATTCGGCGCAACTTGCGCAATCTCAATTTCATGGAATATCGGTTATCTACCACCGATATATATATCGAGTAGTTTTGTCTATTAAAACTTAGGCAGATAAGAAGAAATCAAGTAATATTTCTTTTGCCTCCGCTGGAACAAAATCATTAATTTCCATAAAGTCTATGATCATAGTCACTTCAACAATAACATATCCAGTGTAGTCTCACATGTGAGATTTAAAAAGCGTAGCGAGTAAGCAGCCTTACCCTTGCCTTTATACGATAGAAAAATTGTTTTTGATAGACCCTCGCCTCAAAGCTAGCATGCATGGTCATTTGGGGGGGAGGGGGGGGAGAAATATGTGCTTGATGAAAAAGAGAGAACTTGTGTAATGGGTATACATCCATTGAACCTGGTTAGAAATTTTTTTGTATTTTATAATTAAAAAGGATGTTTGTGTAAATAAAGCGTGATTAAATGCGCACTTACGTGCTCAGGGCTATAGGAGCAGGATATTTTTATAAAGCGCTATCTTTTAGTGGTAATTAGCTATCTATAGATACCATTTACTATATTACGGATTGTAGATACGTTTTCTGTTGTTATAAGATGTATTAGATTTATTTAAGCTACTGTATTCATGAATACAGTAGCAAAAATAGGCGTGTATCAGGGAAGTCCAGCTAATCAGTTGTTGTATTCGAGTGTATTCGACTGTATTCATGGCGTTAAACATGGGATTACAGCTGGACAGATTATTGCATTCGACTGTATTCGACTGTATTCACGGCGTAAAACAGGGGATTACACTATTTTTAAACGGAAAGTGAATCAATTAACATAATAGACTCCTAAAATAACTCAACAAACTCAATTATAACACACAAATTTGTATTTCCAGTTATAAAAAAGATTCTCAACCGAAAAATACCCCAATAACATAGCAATCTTTAGAGAAATTATATAATACATCTGAATACATAAAGTATATTAATTAAAAAAATATATGAATACATTCATGGCATATAGTGAGACAGTGAATACAATGAAATACATAGAATACAGCGGGATACATTGAAATACAATGGAAAAAAAGACATTGAATACAATGAAATACATGGAATACAGCGAGATACAATGAATTACAATGAAAAAAAAAGACAATGAATACAATGAAATACATGAAAATACAGCGTGATACGTTGAAAATACATTGAAATATATTAACAGAAAATCAAGTTGCTCTGCCTCAAAATCCGTCATCTTTGTTCAAGAACAAACCCTAATTTCCGGCGAATCCGCCGTCGAGCAAAAACCCTGAATCTCACTGTTCCCACGCATCCTGTACAGTAGCCGAGCAAAAATCATGGCAAGACGTTAAAGCTTGAATCTTGTATTGAAAATCATGCAAATTTTTGTTGGCTTCATCTCCTTTGGATTCCATTTGGGCTGCACAAAATTCATACATTGTTCCCACGTTATTCATACACTTCATCTCCTTTGGATTCCATCTAGAAAAAATCATACACTGTTCCCACGCATCCTGTACAGTAGCCGAGCAAAAATCATACAAATACGGTGGCTTCATCTCCTTTGGATTCTATTTGGGTTGCACAAATTTGAGGGGAAAAGTTAGAGAAGTCTTCGTGGTATACCAAGCAAAATCACCGCTTGTGACTAATGGTAGGTGATGTGGGTGAGAGGAATTTTGAGATTGAGCATCGTGTTTTCAGGGAATGGGGGAAGAGAATGGCATAATCAAAGTAGAGAGAGAAAGAAAATAGTGGAACTGAATAGCGTATTTAGTGGCTTAGGGTTAGGAGGTAACCAAAATTAGATATTTTGCTATAAACATTAAAAGGTATCTATACAATATAATTTTTCAAATGGTATTTATTTAAAATAAATAAGATGTTAACCTTTGCTATTTCAATGTATGGTGCTAGTTAATTATCCGGTGGGTAATTAAATAGTTCATTCTCACACTTAAAATGCTTTGCTAGGGTCTTTAATTACTTAATTCACTACATTTTCCAACATAGGTGCATAGAGGAGGTCCTCATGCTACACTGTCTCCTTTCCCTTTGTAGCCTATTTTTTTGACCAAATCGTGTGGCTTTCCTTTTCAAGACGTAGTCTCGTTAAATACGTAGAAATAATTTGTAAGGTGTCAAATCTCTTGTTGTTCATTAAGTTTTTTGTGGATTTGTGATTCAACCATATATTAAACAAAATTTTACATTTCTAAAGCATATAGAAGAGCTCTAGTGTCCTATTATGATTGTGATACTATTTAGAATATAAACTATTTTCATATGTGGATATGCACATGTATTATTCAATTTATGGTCTCCTGGTCACTTACTTGCCCAATTTTATTTTAGCACATATCTGAAGACAGTGATGTGGAGTTATGCATCCAAACAGATGAATGCAAATCTCCATATTTTGTTCCTTTTGGGACAAAGATTAGTTAGGAATTATTTGGGATATCGTATTCTCCTAATCGTTCTCAATCGTGGACACTTTTTTTATCAGCAAAATTTAATTTGACAAAAATGAAGTGTCACTTCCAACGATATCCCACAATTTGTAGGCACAAGCAGCATTCAATTGTGTAATGGTCAAGTTCATCTTAAACCTGAGAATAAAAATGTCCGCCCAGAAGCGGAGCCAGGATTTTAAGTTTATGAGTTCTGAATTTTAGAACGACGACTTCAAGTACTAATGACTGGGTCCTAAATTTAATATAAGCACAAATTTTAGAAATTTCTTAACACAAAATATATTGTTTGAGCATAAGTTATTGAGTTCGGCCAAACCCGTAGCATGGCTTCTGCCTCCGCCCCTGTGGCCCCCGATTCCCTTGGGCCTAAAAAGGGACTACCTTGTTCACACAAGCATTTGATTTTCTATCAAGAAGTTTAATGTTTTTTGGGTTTTTCACTCGGTATTCCGTATCTGTATTAAGGTCCGACTAATATGAATTCACACCACGTAAGACCTTGTCCACATCAAGAAGTTTGATCAGTATGATGAGGTTAGATTTTTTATGCTGTTCTCTATACAGCATAGTACAGTTTCTAACCACAATGTAAAACAGTTGAGAATAGAGGCCCTCTTAATAAACAAGTTTTCTTATTATGTCATTGTTTTGGCCCCCACCCTTCAGGACTTTCAACTCATGGCCAAGATGGTCTTTATTCTCCCACTTTGGACCACAATCTTAAATACAATGTACATGTAGATAAAAAGAATAGAAATGTAAACAAGAATATTGATACACTAAGAAATTAAATTCTATTTATTAGAAGAAAAAAGAAAATCAAACATACTTCCATTAGATTGATGAAAGAAAAGTTCAAGTACAGAAGTCAATACCCGAACCATACAATTTTTCTTGCCTTAACACACTATAATGATAGACACTTCTTACCAAGAATTTTCTTGTATGGTGCGTTCTTGACTTCCTCTTTTAAGCAAAATGAAGATACCACAACTTTAAAAGGGAAAAAAAAATGCTAACCAACCCCCCAAAAAATAAAAATAAAAAAAGATTATGAGTTGTGAAATGTAATAAAACTGTGACAGGATGAGTAACAGTGGCAGAGGGGAGGAAGCATATGGACACAGTGACATTGAGTCAGATACTCAGGAGTATTGATGAAGAAGCATTGAAAATTCCCAACTACCTCCAAACAGAAGCAGAAGCAGAAGCAGAGGTAATTTAAGTAGCTGAACTGATTTCAAATTTGGATCAAGAAGTGGAGCAATTCAAGGCAGCTTTAATTTGGTGAACAGTGCTACCTATAAGGTTATTCACAGTGTTTACTGATTCAGGACTCATTTTAGCTGATGGCAAGCTGCTTACTAGAATTTGGAACACTACTGTTATAAGTGAACCCCCTGACCTGCCTCCTATAGTACTTGCATTTGAGCTGCTGCTGCTGCATGATGCTGCATCTTGGTCTAGTTGATGGCCATCTGGCGATATCGTGAACCCCGAGGGTAGTAATGGGATATATGTGGGGTCCTCACCGCTCATCGCTATGTTGATAGCCGGTACATCGACTGGACTATACACCACTAGTGCCCCTGATGAGTCTATGCAACTTTCTTGGAGTATTAACATGTTGTTCTGGCTAGTGTTATAGGCCTGCAAAAATGTAACATTCTCCTCATTATCAAATTGTGTCATTTTCAACATAAAATAAAGAAAAAACTTTTTACTAAGAATATATGTTTAGTATGGTTTCATCAAGTTACCCGCAGCACTGAAATGCAGTTCCCTGGATGAGAGCCATTTGCAATATGAGCTACTTCTTGCACTGGATTTTGGTTGGAAAGGACATCCCACTGTGAACATAAAAACAAATGAATTTCTCTAACCAAGAATGTATTTCAGATTAACAGAAAAGATAAATTTAGTTATCATGCACCAAGTTATCCCAATTTACATCAGGTTAGGATAATAGTAAATCGAAACAGAAATCAAACGAAAGATATTCATTTCCCCCCTGCGCAAAGTCAAAAGAATCTACATTGTACTATATCTAAATCTAGAAGCATGGTCAATTTGCACAGACCTGGGGTCGAGTCCGTTCATCCCTGAAGAAATTGAAGACATTTTGTGGAGGAACTGGCAGCCAAATGGTGGTGGCTGCACTAATGATTACACCATTGGGCTGGCCAGGATCGGTGCTCTTCTGAAGGGTAGCTCTGACTTCAAACTCATTCAATCCAGAAATTGTGTTCCATTGATGTCCATTAGACGGATTTATGCTGGCACAGAAATTGCTCACCATTCTTTTTGCCAGTTTCATCATGCTCCTCTTCCCTTCGGGTGATGGAATTACTGCCACCAAAACGTGACATATTAATCGAGCACTTCAATTTTTCTAATTGCTAGTAGTTGGACGAATACGAACTATTGAAAAACACGAATTTCAATTTAAGTTACCTCCACCAAGGTCATGAGTAGGGTTGCTATTAACCATGAGACAAGCATATCTTTCACAAACCCTTTGAAGAGTGCCAATCCATCTTTCTGCTCCAAACGCCAACCCACTGTGTATAAGATCTCTACATAGCCTATGAATTATACCTTTCTCTTCCACTTCTACATGTTCCACCCAAGTAACCTATTTTGAAAGACAAAAAAAGGTCAGAAATCTCATGTATTAAATTGCAAATGTAGAGCTTAATCACAATAATTATGATTAGTAGAGCCATTTGGATAACCTTGGAATAACCATTGGGCATATCTTGAATCAAGCATCCTGATGGAAGCCTATGAACCTTGCAAGAAGTCGACGAATACAGATTTTCTTGAGTTATATCATAAGAAACATCAACTATTGCCCACGAGCCTTGGTCAATCTGCTGGCAAAACCTTAGGAAATACAATTGTCGCGTTGGAACCAATGGCGAAAGCACTTGCAATTCTTCATACATCTGCATGTAGCGCGCATCAGTCAATTTTCAGCCTTTAGAAAATTAGATATATTTCAAGGAAAAAAGACTAATCCATCTTTATTAAGTCTGTTAGTTTTCTTTACCAATTGCAATGTACTCATTCGGCTTCCCATCACACCAGATGATATTACTTCAAGCGTCCTAGCCTTTGAAACAATTGTAGGAAAGAATTCCTGCCATTTATTCTACCATATATGTAAAAGAAAAAGAAGATCAGTAGCAGTCTTAAACTCAACATTTTCTATATATATGCAACAGAACAATAACAGAAAGTTGGACAACAAGTTAACTAACCGCGTCCATAAACATATCGACCAATGCTAAACCATTCATAATAACAACACCTGAATCCCTGGAAGCCTCAATCCGAACATTGTGGTTTTTTAAATGACTATTAGCCCTTGGGAATATCCGATCATAGTTCTCGAAATTAAGTACATCTTTGCCATCAATAGCCGACTTCATCCACAAAGGTTCATTGGTTTGCACCAATCTAATGAGTTCCTCCATTGCATTCCCAGCAATATCAGCCATAAGGGACTTATCCATGTCCGATAAATTCAACGAGGCGAAGGCTAAACCCGGAATAGTCGATGAACTTCCAGGTAGAAGATCGAGATCAAGATCGAGGGAATTAGGGCCATGGCCAACAAAACTAGACATAGACAAATCTAGTGAAGATAGATGAATAGGTTGCACTGGTGGGAGTTGTGAAATAGGCCTCCCTATATATTTAGCAGCAATACTAGATACTTTATCAAGCTGCATGTCAAAAGAAATAAATGAAATGAATGAATACATCAAATAATAGGGATATATAGAACAGAATAAGATTAAAGGGAAGGTCTGAATTGAATTTAAAGAAGATTAAATGAGGGAAAAAATTAAATGGACCTCTTCTTTTAATTGCATGTTTTCTATTCTCAACTTTTGCTCATCAAAATATGAATCTTCAGTAACAGGAGGACCTCCACATGATGGGCAAATCACATTCTTGAGTGCTTCTCTGATTGCTATATTTTCACATCGAATTTTATCATTTTCTGCTCTAAGTGCACAATTGTCTGCTCTCTCATGTTGAGCCTAAAATCCAATGAGAAATTTAAAGCAACTACAATTCAATCGAATAAACAATAGTAGAACACTTAAAAGAGTAAAGAAACTTAAAAAAGAGAAAGATGAAACAAACCTTCATTTGAGTCCTTCTATTTTGGAACCAAAACTTAATCTGACGAGGAGCTAAGCCTAAATCTCTGCTTAATTGCAATCTTGTCTTCTCGTCTGGATGAGGACATTCTTTGAAAATACTACCAACATAAAAAATAAATAAATAAATAAGAAGAAGTAGTTGTAGATTGAAAAAGAGTAGTGAGAATTGCAAATGCATGGCTAGTATTGTGGCTATATATGAAATTACAGTTTCTTACGATTCAAGCCTTTGAATTTGGTTAGCAGTGTGACGATGATAACGTTTCTTCCTCCGCTCGGCGGCGTCGTGGGGATCGCCACCGCCGCCGCCGCTGCTGGTGCCACCTCCACCACCTCCGCTGCCGTACTCCATATTCATATTTTATTGACAACCCTCAACAACGGAATAAACTTTGGAGTAGTACAAGTACTTAGTTTCAAGAAAGAGGAACTGATGAAATTCAGCTATTCCCATCACATGAATAGTGTAAGACAGACACAAACAAGAATTACTGATCAGACCTTTACTACAACTACCAATATTAAATACTACTGAATGGAGAAATTACCATAGTAAAGACAACCAAAAAAAAAAAATTTAATAGCACTAGTACTATACTACTATACTACTATCACTAGTAACGAGGAGGAAAAAAACGATAAATGAGAAATCATTAAATCAAGAATAATGATGATGATATATTATAGAGAATGGAACTAGAAAAGGGAATAAGCAAAAATGAAGGTGATATTAGCATAGTTCAAGCAAAGACCAGCCATATGTAAGGAGTGGATATTTAGTAACGGATGTAATATCAGAAATATATCTATATGAATATAGAGAGAGCATGAATTTAGACATATAATTTGGTGGAGAAAAAAACTGCTAGAGATAAGAAAGAGATTTTTTTTTTTTGGGGGGGGGGGGGGGGGGGGTCGAGTAGTTAAGAGAAAGATTGGTGATGGTTATAAGGAAGAAGATTGAATCCTCTCCATAAGAGGGAAGACAACTCAAAGGCATATGATATAATAGCGAGGGGTCGGATCGGAGAAGTGTAATATTAATATAGCGCACCAAATACTATACGACTGCTACTATTTAGTCTTTACTTACCCTACAACCTACGTACATAGGGGCGGATGCATATTTAAGTTACTTTGATTCATTTGTGCCTAATATTTTTGATGTGGTGCATAAAATTATGTATATATAAAAATTTATTGAAATTATAAATAAATACTCCATTCGGTCCACTTTAATTGATTTTTTGATTTTTTTTGTGGTCCATAATGTTTGATTTTTTCGAATATCAAGAAGGAATTAATTACTATTTTTCAAAGTTGCCGTTGGAGTATAGAGCCTAGGAGTATTTGTTGTATTTTCAATGAACAGATTAAGATTAATATGGTCAATTTTATTGTTAATTAATACTAAAAGGTAAATTCCTTAATATGTGTGAAAACAACCAAAAAATCAATTAAAGTAGACCGAAAGGAATAATAAATATGAAGTTATAAATTTAAAATATAATGAGTTCAATGTTAAATCTTAAAGATTGAACCCACCCACCTTAAAATCCTGAATCCGCAAATTCTGAATCTGCCTCTATAAGTAGGGGTGTATAACCCGAACCGGAAAACCGCACTAAACCGAAAAGTCAAACCAAACCGATTAAAAAAACCGATTAGGTTTGGTTTTGATTTGGTTTGGTATTGAGTAAAAAAACTCGAACCAAACCGACATATAAATATATGATTTTTATATACTTTTAAGACTTTTTATAGAATTTTTTTTAAAAAATGTCTAGAAATATTCGTTATTCGAGCTTGAAATGGTATTTCGATAATTTAAAATTAAATATAATATATTATTATATAGTTTCATATTTATTTTTATGTTTGATTATTAAATTCGGTTAGCCTTGAAAGTGTACATCAACGTAAAATTATTGTTAGACCGCTAAAAAATAACTATCATGTGTTACTAAGAAAACTCTTCCATAAGAATGTTTTAATAGATCATATATTTGTTATTTTTTTAAAATTTTTACTAAACAATATATTTAC
The DNA here is from genome assembly GCF_001879085.1 of Nicotiana attenuata. Lineage (NCBI taxonomy): Eukaryota > Viridiplantae > Streptophyta > Magnoliopsida > Solanales > Solanaceae > Nicotiana > Nicotiana attenuata. Next base: position 208,727 of record NW_017671314.1, read on the forward strand.
TTATAAAAAATTTATCAAAGCAAGATTGAATTAATATTCACATAACAAAAAACCCCGAAAACTCGAAAAATCCGACAAAACCAAACCAATCCAAACGATATATTTGGTTTGGTTTGGTTTTGATTAAAACGTTAAAATATCATGGTATAGCCAGTTTTCACACTGGTCAATGAAAAATAGCCAGCGTTTATCAAGTCAATGAAAAATAGCCACTATTTTGCTGCAACAGGGACTGGTCCAGTATAATATACGGGAGTTCTGGTGCATTTGTGTACGAACTCCAGCATATTATGCTGGACCGGTATACTTTACTAACTCCCGTAAAATTTGCGGGCGTATTTTTTCGGATTTTGAACAGTGTTTTCGCTCAGATTTAAAGTGGCTAAATTTCGATGACTTTTGAAACTTGGCTATTTTTCAACGACCAGTGGTAAATCTGGCTATTTTTGAATTTCTCCCGATTAAAACCTAACCAGCCCGATCCAAGTACACCCCTATCTATAAGTACACACACTTCACAAAGAGCTTTTAATTAAAGGACGTGCGCTCTGTATGTGTGCGTGCCTGTGGTATTGACTATTGTAACTGACGACTTAATAGTCTGATCATTCGGAGCTATTCTCGAAAATATATTACTGATCTATGTTCATGGTTTTTCACTTCTCTCTTTGCCTCTTGTATTTAATTAAAAAAATATTTCTACTCAATCTCGTTATTATTAGAATATCTAATGTCATTGTTAAGGATTATTCAAATGGCCATAGCAGCTTTAACAAAATAGCAAACACGGCACTTCTATGTATCTTTAACTTCTTGAAATTTCAACTATCAAAACTATTGCTTTAACAGTTTACCAATATGCAATATGTGCAGTGCCGGTCCAACCTAGTTTGAAATTCTATGTTCTTTTTTCTTCTCAGAGGAAATTTTATGTTCCAACAATTGTGGACTTGTAAAAGCTACTAACAGAATTTTTGTGATCATCTTCTTAATTTTATTCTTCCAAAAGAACATTTTTTTTACTCGCCTTTCCCCTTTCTATTCAAACTTCTCATCCTATCTGAAAGTTATCGTCTTAATTTGAATTAATATTCAAAACTAACTTAAGTTTAGACCCCTTTGTGATAATGTTAACGTGTAATAAAACACCTAAAGAGTTTGTAGTAATGTACCTTTTTAAGTATTTAGCACCAAAAAAAGTAAGAAATAACGGTAACAATTCAAATTTGGAACTTGTGAAAATGTTTTCCTATCCAAGAGTAGACGTATAAGCTTCCAGCATGAAATTAAATATGAATATTTTAAGACATGTAAAAGACGAATAGAGTGACAAATTAAATAATTTCGGATAGGGATATCTGCTTGAGTCTCCATTTGATAATCTCATTCTAACTCTAAAATATGAAATGTGAAAATTGCAAACTTATACAAGTTCGATTTAACTAATACAAGTTCGATTTAACTAATACAAGTTGTAATATTTTAACCGTGTGATGATCAGCACTTTGATCCATTTATTTAAGTCAGCCCAAAATGCAACAATAAAAACATATACTGCATGTCTTAAGTGCAACTGTCTTGGTGGGTGCATGTGAAGAAATATATACAGAAAGGACCTAACCCACCAACCTCGGGCCCCTACCACCAGGGGTGCGCAATCGTTATAATTAGGGGCGGTAAAATGGTTAAAAGAAACCAGTTAACCACCCATATTATCCACTAAAAAATGGGTTGGATAATTATCTTTTTAAAAACGGGTCAAATATGGATAATAACCATATTATCCATTTAGAAAATGGATAATCAATGAGTAACCAATGAATAACCAATGGGTCTAACTTTTACATTTGTAAAGCCTCAAATTGGGGGTTCCTCAAGTTAGAGAGACTAAGAATTCTCCCAAAAGTGATCATATACAAGAAGTCATGGATAATATGGGCCGGTTAACCCGTTTTTTATCCGTATTAAATATGGGTCGGGTCGGATAATTGATCCATTTTTTAATTACCCGTTTTCGACCCGAAGCATATCCGACCCGCCCGTTTGCCACTCCTAATTATAATCTATGTGTACCCAATAACTTTTGCCTGGATCATTTATTTTATTTAAAAATTTACTGAATGTAATAATATTTAATTCGAAACTTAATCTATGATTCGGTTAAAATTATATATTACAACTTGAGATTATTATAGAAATTTATAAACTTAAAATCCTAGATCCATCTCTGTATATTACACTGCTGCAGGATTCGAGACGGCTTTGGTGGTGGGTGTGGGGGAGGGGTGGTAGAAAATACTATGGGAGAGTTAACGTTGGGAATTGTGTTATCTTTTTTTTTTTTTGGTCAAACTCAAAAATTCTCATTTAACCAAGTATAATATTTACAACTTACTAGCTCATTTGGACTCTTGAACTAGTCTCAAAATAAAACTAAAAAAATAGACTAAACAATCGCTGACTCTCGACTACAACTTCTCTACTATCTATCGCTATATGTATCTATACATATCTAAGTAGGATAGTTGCTCGATCTTTCTAATTCCTTATACCATTTGGTCTCTTTCTGCCCTCGTATATGTAGCTCTAGAATAATAGTCTTCACCCTCTGAAGGCTTGCTATCTTCTTCTCTTGAAATCTTTGTTGATTTCTTTTTGCCCAGACATGATACACTACAGCTGCAAATAGGAATCTTAGCATGTGTGCTCGAACTCTGCATGAGCTCCTTTTTTCAAGCCATTCAATCTCAGCATTCCAGCTACCTATTTGGTGTCTTTTTCCCAGCCATTTTAACAGTATTGTCCACATTTTCCTAGAGTAATCACACTCAAAAATAGATGCTCCATTGTCTCCTCAGTATCTTTCTCACATAGCACGCAATCACTTGCTATTGATAGTCCCCATTTTCTTAATTTGTCCATCGTAGCTAGCTTTTTATGCATAGCCAACCGTAGTATGAATTGATGCCTGGGTAATGCTTTAGAATCAATTGTTATCTTTTTCCAGTGACACTTAGGATATTGGGGCATTGTTGCCACATATAGCTTCTTAATACTAAACTTCCCCTTAGTGCAGTACTTGTTCAAATTAGCCGAGGGATCCTTTTGAGTTAGCCAATCTCAAGTGTCAAATGTTTTCCTAACTAGCCAGCAGGCCTGTTTAGGAGCTTGCACAGTCAGTACATCCCTCCCTTTTATATAGTAGTTGTGTATCCATTGGATCTAAAGATTGTCCTTGTTGTCATTTATTGCCCAAAGAAGTTTACACAAAGTAGATTTGTTCCAATTCACCACATCAATTACATTCAAACCTCCAGCTGAAAGTGGCATACATATTTTATCCCCAAGCAACCAGTGCTCTTTTTGAAGATTCACTGCTCCCAGTCCAGAGGAATGTTCTGCAAGTAGTCACTATCAGCTTTGTTATCTTTTTTGGAAGTAAGAAAATCTGTGCCCAATAGGTCTGCATTTCAAATATCACACTCTTGATCAATTGCATTCGATCACTGTAAGATAGGAATTTGGTTGACCAGCATTTGAGTCGTGCAGTAATCTTTTCAATTAATGGCATACACTGCTGGATAGATAACTTCTTTGAAGACAATGGAACCCCTAGGTACTTGAATGGAAACTCCCTTGCAACAAATTGCATCTCTGTAATAACCTCTTCTTTGAATTCCCTTGGAACTCCAGCAATGTATAATGCCCTTTTCTCCATGTTTGCTTTCAGTCCAGACACCTCTGAAAAGTGTTGAAATCTACTTATGAGTAAGCTTATTGATAGCTTATCTGCTCTGCAACACAAGATTAGATCGTCAACAAAACATATATGAGTTATGTTCTGTTTGGAGCACCTCGGATGGTAGTTAAAATCTGGTATACTCCCCAGTGACTTCAGTGATCAATTCAGGTATTCCATCACAATACAAATAAGTAGGGAGACATTGGGTCCCCTTGTCTAAGCCCCTTTTTTGCTTGGAACTTGGTCGTCAATCCTCCATTTATCAGTAGAGAATAGCTACTGTTGTCACACACTCCATCACAAGCTGTACAAACTTCACGGGCGTACCAAATTCAAGTAGTATCATCTTTAGGAAAGGCCACTCAACTGAATCATACGCCTTTCTTATGTCAACTTTGACCAAACATCTTGGTGAGACCCCTTTCTGAGTATATCCTTTGACTAACTCATGGGCAATAATAATATTATCCAATATATTCCTCCCCTCGATAAATGTTGATTGAGCAGGTCCAACAATGTAATCCACCACAGTCTTTAACTTTGTTGTTAGAATCTTTGCAATGAGTTTAAATACTGTAGAACAATATGCTATCGGTCTAAACTCCTTGACAAATATAGGGCTATTTACTTTGGGAACTAATGTAACTGTAGTGCAGTTTATACTTCTCAGCATCTACCCATTTTTAAAAAATTCCTGAATAGCTTGTTTGACTTCACCTCCAACAAGGTTCCAGTGTGCTTTAAAAAATTCAACAGGGAAACCATCTATTCCTGGAGCTTTTTCATTAGGCAAATCTTTAAGTGCCTGATCAATTTTTTTTTTCTGTTATTGGTCTGTTGAGCTCTTTCTGTTGTTCCTTAGTTAAGCAAGGTCCATTTCTAGCTGTGTCTATATCAATACATGGCAGTTCATTAGCACACTCTCCTAAGAAAGATTTTAAAAAAACTTGTAAATTCTTGCTCTATCATTGTTGGTTCAGTAATTCTGGCCCCTTGATCATTGTATATTGAACCAATTCTATTTTTTGCCTGCCTTGCTTTTAGATGTGCATGAAAGAATTTGGTGTTTTGATCTCCCTCTCTTATCCACATTGCTCTGGATCTCTGACGCATCACTTGCTCATTAACACCTTCCCATTTTTTTATCTGCACTATCAGCTCTTTCTCTTCTGATATCAACTGCTCATTGAATGGATCCATATCAAGTTTCTCTTGAATAGTCTTTATTTGTACCCTCAGGTTGTCCAGCTTCTTCTCTAAAGAAGACACCTCTTTGTTCAGCTTCCTTACTCTGTCTTTTAACCTCTGTAATTTCATCCAAATAGAGTACATAGTATGCCCCTGTATATGTTGACACCATACTTCCTTCACAGCTTGCTCAAACTCCTTATTATTCAATAACACATTATATAGTCTGAATGGCTTTTGCAAATAGGACTTTACTACTATTGTGTTAATTATAATAGGAGAATGATCAGAAACTCCAGGCTTTTCAAAAATAGCTTCAATACTACTATATTTTGTCAGCCATGAAGCATTTCCAAAGGCCCAGTCAATATTACTATAAATCCTGTCATCTGCATCCCATTTGTTACACCAAGACCATTGGCACCCCTTTCTGTTCAGTTGTCCTAACCCAGTATCAGCAATGCATCTTTGAAAGTCCACCAATTCAGCTTGTTGTACTGGTTGCCCATTGATCCGATCATTGACAGATAATATACTATTGAAATCACCTATAACCAGCCATGCCTTCTGAATACTGTTTTGAAGTTGCCTTAGTTGATCCCATAAGCTCCTTCTTTCAGCTACAGTGTTCTTCCCATACACAAATGTTATGTCACAAGTAACTTGTGTACTTTTATCTTTCACCTTGCAATGTATACCAGTTGATCACTAGCTATTACTACATTGACCTACACCAATTGCTCTTTCCACAGTAGCCATATCCTTCCCCTCTCATTTATAGCTTCATCAGAATACACCTTCCAATCTCTACTAAATTTAGCTCAAACTCTAGCAACACTTCTAGGCTTTATATTTGTCTCAAGGCAGCCTAGTAAAGTAATTTTGTTTTCTAGCAGAAATACCTTGAGTTCTTTCTGCTTGAAGGGCTTGTTCAGCCCTCTTATATTCCACGAGCTTATTATCATGGTGGATTCTCCTCATTGAGGACAACCCCCTCAGTCACCTTGTCAGTGCTGCAATCATCTTGAATTCTCAAAGGACTATATCTATTTTTGCTCAACAGATTTTCCAAGTTCTTATCTGATAATGCTCCTTTCTGATGTACCTGTCCTTGATCCTTCATTATCTGCTTTCCTCTTCTCTTTTGTTGTGGAGATTCTGCTACTATAATTTCCTCTTGGTTTGAATTTTGTTCTGGACTATTCTCTTGCTTCTTTTGGTCTTGCTCATTCACAACATTCACTCTCCATTGACCTGTTTGTTGCTTCTTCTTCTGTTGTCTCTTTGAAAAAAAGACTTTCTCATGCTGTTGTTTGGGTGGCATTTGATTTCCTTGAGTGTCAACCTGCCTTAGAGCTTTCTGAATCATTGTGCAGTTCTCTGTATGTTGCCCTATTTGAAGACATTCCTCACAATACAATGGTTTGCATTCATATTCCAGCATTTGTTCCCTATATTTTCCATCTGCCACTTCAATCAGCAACGTATCAGGCAGCTCCTGTGATATATCAATCTCAACAAGAATACGTGCATATGAAATTCTATCACATTTGGTTGTTAGCTTGTCTGAACAGATAGGTTTCCCTAGATATAACTTGCAATCCGACCCAAATTCTCCTTAGTCCAGTACTGAATTGGTAGACCTGGGAGTATGACCCAAATAGGGACATTCCTAGTCAGTTCCTTACTCAACTGGAAGTCAGGTTCCCACTGTTTTAGGTTCATAGGTCTATTTTGAAATGTATATGGCCCTTGTTGAATAATTTTGTTCCTATTTTCCTCTGAGTCAAATCGAAAGATGAAATAACCCTCATCGTGTAGGTATACTTGTGGAGTATTAACTGACTTTCACACACCATACACGAATTTAAGCATCTCCTTAAATGAGGGTGAACCACCCAGAACATACCCAATTAGAGCTGCCCTCCATTTCTGAGTTTGCTCGTCTACCTCACTTTGATTCAATCGGACAACCTTTGTCCCTTCCTTCATTATCGGCGGATAATATTCCAATTGGAGCTCTTGTTGCTGAGATCGTTTCCCCTACACTACATCAGCCATCGTTAGAACTGGTTTTCTAGGGTTTCCTTTCTGCCTTGAGAATGTCAATTTCCTTGCCGCTGTATTTGCATCCACTTCCACTTGCTTAGGGATTTTCATTTCATTACATTTTGAAGTCTGCATCACCGTAGGGGCACTCCCCATTCCTGTCATTCATTGAACTAATTGAAGTTGTCCTAGTTCTTGAGGTACTCCTGATTCCGGCGTTACCAGTCTACTTCCTTCTCCCGTCTCCAGTAGTGTAGGTGGTGTTACTCCTTTAGATTTCCGTCGAGTCATGGCTTGGATGCGTACATTAGCTAACCCTGCTTAACGTGCGCCTTCAAAGCCATTGCTTATATCATAGTTACATTTGTTAAATTGTAAAGAAGAAGGACGTTTGGGAATTGTCTTATTAAATGTATCCGCTTCATGTAAGTAATACTCCAATTATTTGGCATTGGATGATTTTGTTTTTTTGTCAATAATCAAACTTCAAGATCTGGCCATTGACTGGTAATATTGTAATACAATTTATATTTTACCCTTTAGATGATTAAACTCCCATTCAATGTACTTTTTTGGTATCATGGCATAATTTTTATTTTCCTTTTCCCATTTATGTTAATAATTAGGACTTTAATTTTCTATTGAAGTAAAAAAAAAAAAGGTAAATAAATTGTAACAGAATGCATCCTCTAGTAGCATTTAAAAACGGTTAGATTGCTCCTAACTAGTGATTTTATATTTAATTATCGTCAACCAAAACCCCAATTTTATTTATAAAATTGAAAATAAAAGGAGAGAATACACATGATACTAAAATAAAAATTGTTCAAAATAATTGTATATTTTGCAATAAATTCATAAAAGAATATCACTACCAGAAATCCGGAAAAAGCGACCACAAAAAGCAACCAAAGTTAGTCGCTTACAAGTCACAAAGCAACCAAAAAGCGTTCAAACTGGCTTGGTCGCTATTTTGCTGGTCCCTTTACCTTAGAGACCAAAGTTGGTCGCTAATTAGCGACCAACTTTGGTTTCTAAGGTAAATGACCAAATATTCCAGTAAACAATATACCGACCAACTTTGATCGCTTTAAAATAATATAAATTTAGCGACCAAAGTTGGTCTCTAGATTTAAATTACGTTTTTTATTTATTTATTAATATTCAAAAAATAGCGACCAACTTTGGTCTGTAAACCAAATATTATATTTTAAAATCTGAAAAATAGCGACCAAAGTTGGTCGCTTTTTTTTTTAATTTTTTTAATTTTTTTTAAACATAAGCGACCAAAATTGGTCGCTAACTTCAAGAATTTAATTTTTTTTTAAACATAAGCGACTAAAATTGGTTGCTAATTTCCAGATTTTTTTTAATAGAATAGCGACCAAAGTTGGTCGCTTTTTAGGAAATATGGGTTAATTAGCGACCAACCTTGGTCGCTACAACCCAGAAAACTCGCTTTTCTGGGTATAATTTTGGCAGAAACTGCCTGTTTTGGCAGCTACACCACCTGCCAGCATACCAAATTCCTAAATAACAATATAATTCAATTCATAAACTACAATTTCAATACCAAAATCTCCACAACAACACAACAACAACAACAACAACACAACAACAACAACAACACAATTCAAAAAAATACATTAAAACCAACAAATTAAAGTTCAATAGAACTAACAATACTAAGTTACGCTTATTACACCTAGTTCAAAACCGGTTCTATTTGTCTAGTTTAAAGTATATAAAAGTCAAGGAGTGTTTTGTCCAACATCATTATCATCACCGTCTGATGAAATTTCATCACCAAGACGGTATGCAGAAGGGTCTACTTGTCGAGGACGGGAAGAACGATCACGGGGAAGACGGGAAGAACGAGCACGGGAAGGACGGAAGGAACACTCACGTTCAAGTCGAGCCTCTGGCGATGGCTCACGAGACCGGGGAATCGAAAAACATCCAGAAGCTAGGAGAGATTTGAGCTGCTCTTGCATGCCCTGGTACTGAGCTTGCATGCCAATGTACTGAGCATCTCTAAGCTTTTCTCTTTCCTTGGCCGCTTCTAGCTCGGATGTGAGCTTTGTCACAGTCTCTCGCATAACGGAGAGGCTCTCCCCATCAAGTTGCTCGCCTCGCGAGGAAGTCCCTATTCCTTTCATTCCACACTTATAGTGATGGAATTTCTTAGTAGGAAGCCCGTATACCTTCCCCCATTTTGGACCGCCAGCAGCCTCCGTCCACATTCTTTCAGCATCCTCGTCCGAAGGTTGGATTGGCTCGCCCGACTCATTACGTGGCTGACTGCGTATGAATCCCTCCACGTCAGCTGTGAAGCGACCCTATAAGAAAGATTACATTGAATTAGTATTTCAAAATTTATATAAAAGTAAATCAAAATACTTAATGAAAGTGAAAACTTACATGTCCAGTCGAGGCTCGGTCCTCGACCCACCTTTCTTGATCCGTCTCTTTCTTCTTCTTTACAATATGAGTCTCCTTGAATAGCTCATCTTGGTTCATCGGACGCCCCAACTTCTTTTCCTGAAACTCGTAAATTTTAGTTAATAAACAGAATAGATATACTTTGAAAATTAAAATAAATTAAGCAATTACATACCAATCTTCTTTATATTGTCCCTAGGCTGATCGCACCTCCAGTGTGCAAGGAGCCTCCCTTCTCAGATGCGCGAGCTTTCTTTCCTTTTTCGCTCTTCTCTAAGAACTTTGCGGTAAGCCATTGCCTTTGCAAATCCTCCCATAAATTCTGAAGCAACCAGTCAGGCTTCTGGTTCAGCTTTCTAGCTTTGGAGAAACTATGCGACAACCGCTTGCGAGCTTTGTATGAAAATTTGCAGCCACTTTCGCGCTATAGCGGTGTTCCCATACACACTTGCTCTGTATTTCAAAAGTTAAATATTATATGAAAATATCATAAATATAAATAACTATACTGCTTATGTAAGAGGAAAAGAGCGAAAAGCTTACTTTTAGGTAGTGGCCTAAGCGCTAAGAAGCTCCAATCATGCTACTTATCGCCTTCGTCTTTCGCCAGGGCTTATACTTCATCAATGTCCTTACTGCCTTTCACGCTTTTCAGGACCTCGATCCAAGCCCTCAGTCTCAAAAACTTCAGCAAGGATGGATAGATGCCATACGGCCGTAGCTATTAAGTATTTCGTATATAGCAGGTTTATACCTTAAATTGATTGAAAATTAGCTCCTTCAACGAGAATGGGAATTCACTCCAAGTCGCATAAGGGCCATCATAAAGCTTTCTGGTGGCTTTGGTGATTATCCTCGTAGTAATATTACTCGGGATAAACCTGCAATTTAATAAAAAAATACATTAATATCTTAGTACAAACTGTACAAAACAATAAACGTAAAAATAACAAATAACTCTTACCCATCACCCTCAGGGACTATGATGATCCTACCATATTGATTATAATGCACCTCCTCGCCATCATCAGCATCACCGTCCGAAGCATGTATATCAGAGGCATGTGTGGAAGGTGTAGGGGGGTCAGAGCTAGTATCTCGCAGGCGAAGGCCTGAAATAGATGGAGTCGCTGATGAAGATGGCTGCGATCCCTGTGACTGCGACATAGCTGGATGGACCGCAAGTGGCTGTGATACTGATTGCTGTAACCCGAGTGGCTGTGACACTGATGGCTGTGATCCATGTGGATGTGACATAGATCGATGCGATCCATGCGATGCAGATGGCTGCGATCCACGTGGTCGTGAGGCAGCTGGACTGTATATCGGACGTATAGTCCTATGGCCCTGTGATGAAAGACCTGGTGTCTGCACGAAGATGTAGGGCTCGTGATGTTGTGGCAGCTCAGAATAGCCCTGGGGTGGAGGCAAAGACATAGGCATAGGCATCTCTGAAGAGGGTGGAAAAGATTGAGTATTATCTTCTACCCTCCTCTTTGGTTTCCTAGCCTTTTCTCGACCCCGAGAACCAGTAGGGTCATTGTTACCTCGACCCTTGCCTGTCATCTGCATAATATAATACATATTTAGATTGAAACATATAAAGAAACTAGCTATAAACGAGAGTTACAAAAGTGTTAACGAATTACGTTTATATTTAGATAGTAAATACAAAAGTAATTTTTAATTTTGACCAATGTTGACCTGAAAAGAGACCAACTTTGGTCGCTAATTATCCAGAAATTAAAATTAGCGACCAAAGTTGGTCGCTAAATTTAAATCAGATTTATATATATTTTATATAATATTTAAAATAATAATATAATTGTTAAACGTTAGAACTGGGTCCCAGATTAGCGACCAAAGTTGGTCTCTATCTGCTCCCCCTTTCGTAAGCGACCAACTTTGGTCGCTAATTTTGAATTATATTTATTTATATTTTATAATTTTTTTTAAATAATAATATAATTATTAAAATTTTATAACTGGTTCCTAGATTAGCGGCCAAAGTTGGTCTCTATCTGCTTCCCCTTTCGTAAGCGACCAACTTTGGTCGCTAATTTTAAATTATATTTATTTATATTTTATATTTTTTAAATAATAATATAATTATTAAAATTTGATAACCGGGTCCCACTTTAGAGACAAAAATTGGTCACTAATTTCACTATTTCTTTGACCAAGCAAGTCTGACCAGTCCGGTCAACATTTTGACCACATTATCGACCAAAAAGCGACCAACCTTGGTCGCTAATGTATTTAGAATAATTATTTAATTATTTTCTCCAATTTAGCGACCAACTTTGATCGTTTTTCTTGACAGACCAATTTTGGTTGCCAAATTTTGGTCGTTTTTTTCCGGATTTCTAGTAGTGATATATTTCTGTTCAATATGTAGATGAATCAAGAATACATTAAATTAAGAACAAGGGGGCATCAAAGTATAGCTAAGACATAAAAGATATTGAAAAAGGAGAAGAAATAACATTAATCATTTTCTTGATAAGGAAAAAAGGTGATTTCCACACATTTGACATTGATTTATAAAATATGCACTACAAGAATAAATGGCCAGGCCAGCCTTGGAAGTCCGACCATGCTACTTTTTGTGCTATATTTATATACCTTAAGTGGAAACCAGAATTTTCAGTTAATAATGATTAGGAATATAATATTGACTATATAATTCAATATTGAGTTTAAGTCGGTAGCATTGGGCGTATATCTCAGAATTTCTTCTTTAGTTAAGTAGAAGAGAATGAAGGACAAATTCAAAATCAATGTCAAAGCTATTAAAATACGAACCATAATAGCACTATCATAATTAAAAGATTTAAAAAATGATTGTTGCATTTAACAACAAGATATTTAAATAAGATATAATGCAAGCAATTATTTAGTTGGATCTCTGTAATAATAACCAACATTGATACCATTTTATTCTGTAAATTCTGTGTTTTTATTGATCAACGGTAAGTGATTCTCTATAATTAATTAGTTGCACTATCGTAAATGATCTTAAAAGCTCTAGAAATAGCTTGCATGAATGGAGAATCAATCATCAGTATTTGATTATGATATATTTGTTGAAGTTTAAGAAGCTTTTAATTAGGTTTTGTTTTGTGCACTTGGAATATTAAATTAGTATTAGCTTTTACCTCCTAGTATTAAGAATTTAAATAAAAATGTATTAATGCAATAACACCAGGCATTATGCTAGGGCTAATTTAGCACCAGATGGATATTATTAATGATATTAAAAATGAGAATTTGCTTAGTTAAAGTGATCAACATACATTCCCATAATTAAGAATATAAATTTTACTACTAATTCTAGATACCAACCAAACACCTAAAGTTAAACATAAATTCTGTAGAGGTAATATATGTGATGAAACAATATTATTATAAATGTATTGAAAAGAATGAAAACACTAACTATAGTATATGTATAAAATAATACTGCAGCTACATTATGTTATTTCAAATAGTTAAATTAATATTCTAAAACTTAAAAAGATAGATGAAATAACCAAGTAGGTATAATTAATGCTGTGTCAACTCTTTTGCCAGAAAAAAATAAAATAGAAACGTACTGACAGTAATTAAAAGTACATATAGGATAAATGGGAACAACTAAAATTTTAGCCATACAGGAGATGTTAATATTTTGACAGAAAGCACATAGGTAGATTCATGAGTTACCTCGTATTGTACTTTTGTTTTCCCCTAGCTACATAATTTATAAGAAAAAGTAATATTAACCTGAAGTACAAGTAAACGCATGCATGATGCATCATCCTTCCTTGGAAATAGTCAAATAATTTAAGATATTCACCGAGTTCTTACGATGATAACAATAAAAAATTTAAAATCCCACCCATAAATAAAAGAAAATAAAAATAAATAGAATTGTAATGTATTATGACAGACAATAATTAAGATCTCAATAGATACAAAAGACATTAGGTAATTTTTTCCATCAATACAAATTTTGGTGACAAATTTTTTATCAGATATTACTTATATTGCTGATAAATAGCATGAACTTATTGAATCAGTTGATGTGCGCAAAATTTCAAAAAACCTACTCGATCAAACACCATCGTTATAATAAATAAATAAAATAAATAAGTGTGATTAAAGATGCTAGAATAAAACTGCACCAAAGTCTAGATTGGCCCCCCACCTACCTCAAGAACCCCATCATCCTAACAACTAAATAAATAAATAAGTTAATTAGGAGGAGTAAAGTTGAATTGTTAATGGCAGAGATGAACTAGTTGTAGCTTTAATAATGAAAGGTAGCAACTACTGCAACTTCCCCTCTGACGTCATATGTCTCCGACCTGTAACTAATATTACTACAACTACTTAGG
>NW_017671314.1:227669-266546 GCF_001879085.1 Nicotiana attenuata
CGGTTTCAATCAATAGATTTCAAACACATTCCAAGGATGCACAATGAGGTTGCCGACGCTTTGGCCACTTTGGCATCAATGTTGCATCATCCGGACAAGGCTTACGTGGATCCGTTACAGATTCAGGTTCGAGATCAGCATGCCTATTGTAATGTGGTGGAGGAAGAGTTTGATGGTGAGCCATGGTTCCATGATATAAAAGAATATCTCCGGATGGGAGTATACCCGACACAAGCTACAGGGGATCAAAAGAGAGCAATTCGACGCTTGGCAAGCGGATTTTTCTTCAGTGGAGGAGTGTTGTACAAGAGAACTCCAGATCTTGGGTTATTGAGATGCACAGATGCCAAACAGGCTACAGTTATCATGGCTGAGGTACATGCGGGAGTTTGTGGACCTCATATGAGTGGATATATATTGGCAAAGAAGATCCTCCGAGCAGGTTATTATTGGCTTACTATGGAACGGGATTGCATCAGTTTCGTGCGCAAATGTCATCAATGTCAGATACACGGAGATTTGATTCATTCTCCACCATCTGAATTGCATACAATGTCAGCACCATGGCCGTTCGTTGCCTGGGGAATGGATGTTATTGGTCCGATTGAGCCAACAGCCTCAAATGGGCATAGATTCATTTTGGTAGCTATTGATTATTTCACTAAATGGGTGGAGGCAAAAACCTTCAAATCCGTGACTAAGAAGGCAGTTGTCGATTTCGTACATTCAAATATCATATGCCGATTTGGGATCCCGAAGGTAATCATCACAGATAATGGTGCCAATCTCAATAGTCATTTGATGGCCGAGACATGTCATCAGTTTAAGATCATACACCGCAATTCCACTCCATATCGTCCTAAGGCAAATGGGGCAGTCGAAGCAGCTAACAAGAATATAAAGAAAATACTTCGGAAAATGGTAGAAGGGTCAAGGCAATGGCATGAAAAGCTACCTTTTGCCTTGTTAGGCTATCGCACTACTGTAGGAGCGACTCCCTATTCATTGGTGTATGGAACCGAAGCAGTAATACCCGCAGAGGTTGAAATTCCGTCCCTCCAAATCATCGCCGAGGCAGAGATTGATGATGATGAATGGGTTAAAGCCCGCCTGGAACAACTAAGTTTGATTGATGAGAAGTGACTGGCAGCAGTGTGTCACGGTCAATTGTACCAACAGAAAATGGCAAGATCATATAACAAGAAAGTGCGTCCGCGGAAGTTCGAAGTAGGACAGTTGGTGCTGAGACGTATCCTACCTCATTGGGCTGAGGCAAAAGGAAAGTTCGCCCCAAACTGGCAGGGGCCATTTGTTGTAACCAGAGTTTTGTCCAATGGCGCTTTATATCTAACGGACGTGGAAGGAAAATGTGTAGAAATGGCTATCAATTCTGATGCAGTCAAAAGATATTATGTATGATTTTCTTTATCTTTGTGTACCTGATTGTATTTGGCATGTCTTGAGATTGAAATGACGAAGGCATTTTGTTCTGCTATCCAAACACTTTATCCTTTGTTATCCCTTTAAGCCATAGTTATTTTCTTTCATACCCCTCTTTCGGAGTCAGCAGCGCAAGCGCGAAAGATAAGTAAAAGGAAAAGAGAAAAGAAAAAGATTGAAAAGAGAGAGAAGAAAAAGAAGAAGAAAAAAAAGAGAAAAGAGAAGAAAAAGAAAAAGAAAACAACAAAACAAGAAAGAAAAGAAAAGAAGAGAAAGAGGAAGAAAAAGAAAAATCACAACAACAAAGTTATTTCTATGTCCTGAACTACGTTTGACTTGATCCCGAAAGGGTACGTAGGCAGCCTCACTGAGGTTCAGTCACAACAGAAGAAAAATCCAAGAATCCCCAAGAAGGAAACTGGGGCAGAAGTTATGGTTGTTGCAAGAGATATGATTCCGAAAGTTGTAATGTTGAACCCACATTTGAATTATTTTGAGCTTTTATACCTTTCTTTCTAAAACCCATCCAAAAGCCACATTACGGTCCAAAGAAAGACCTTCTGATCAATTTCAAGAAATATCAATACGGGCAGGTAAAGCGACTCATGTTGGAGACAACACTCTGGTGACAGAAGGAAAATGATGAAATGAGAGAGTCTTATTGGTGAAAACCCTCAAGGGCACCGTAAGGCGAGGTGAGTTTGAGAGATATTAAAAATAAGAGAGTCTTATTGGTGAAAACCCTCACGGGCACCGTAAGGCGAAAGTGAGTTTTTTAGTTGGGCAAATGAAAGAAGTCTGTGGTTAAAAGTTGTTTGAAACATGGCAAAACAAGCAAGGTTTGGGTTTGGCGAGAGTCGGGCGCAAAAGTATGAGACAACAAATGTGGTAATTGATAATTGATTGGTTGGACAGACTAGGCTGGAATCCAAAATGCACGGCACAATCAATGGAATCAGCCTTTCCGCTCAGGTAAGTCCTATCCTTTTTCTCTTCATTACAACTCATTCGTTTTCAGAGTTTTTCTATCCTCAAAACCTTCGAGGTCATTGCATTTCATTCTCTTGAAGTCTGTCTATAAGATGCTTTAGTGTCAGTTCTATTCAAAAACAAAAGAAGGATGTCAAAGTTAACTACTAGCTTCCCAGTTAGATGGCACAACAAGGTGGGGACATGTCAAAAGAGAGTAAAACATGGAGGACCAATGAAAATCTGTGGAATAATCAGATGGTTGTGAGGGAGAAGCAAGGTTCAAAAGAAGGGAACAGAAACACCAAACAGTAATACGAGGTAAAACATGTGGGTCATCAAAATCAGAAGGGTTGAAAGTCAATTGGGAAATCGTGACAAGTCAAAGCAAGTCCAAAGAAGCAAGTCAGAGCAAAGTCGGAAGCGGGAGCATGGCCAACAAGAATGCCAGCAGCCAACCACCATTTTACATTAACAAATTTTTCTTTGATTGGGACAGGGGCAGAAAATTTTCTTTGTTTGTTTATTTTGTCGCAGTCAGGCGCCCACCTGAAGAACAAGGGAATACATTTCAAGTTCAGCAATCCGGCGCCCACCTGGAGAACAAGGGAAGTACAATCCAAATAGCTTTTAATTTTTAATATTCGATGATATGCTGTACCCAGTCACCAAACTGGGGCAGAAATTTTCTTCGTTGTTTATTTTGTTGCAATCAGGCGCCCACCTAGAGAACAAGGGAATACATTTTAAATTTCAGCAATCAGGCGCCCACCTGGAGAACAAGGGAATACATTTCAAATTTCAGCAATCAGGCGCCCACCTGGAGAACAAGGGAATACATTTTAAGTGTCAGCAATCAGGCGCCCACCTGGAGAACAAGGGAATACATTTCAAGTTTCAGCAATCAGGCGCCCACCTGGAGAACAAGGGAATACGTTTCAAATGTTCAGCAATCAGGCGCCCACCTGGAGAACAAGGGAATACATTTCAAATTTCAGCAATCAGGCGCCCACCTGGAGAACAAGGGAATACATTTCAAATGTCAGCAATCAGGCGCCCACCTGGAGAACAAGGGAATACATTTCAAATTTCAGCAATCAGGCGCCCACCTGGAGAACAAGGGAAGTACAATTCAAATTTCAGCTTTCAAATTTTTAGTAGTGTTTGGTAACATGATGCGCCCGGTCACCAAACTGGGGCAGAAAATTCTTTTCTTTTGTTGTTTGTCTATTTTTGAAATCAGGAGCCTACCTGGAGAACAGAGGCATTTATTTTCAAGTTTTAGCAATCAGGAGCCCGCCTGGAGAACAGAGGCATTTATTTTCAAGTTTTAGCAATCAGGAGCCCGCCTGGAGAACAGAGGCATGAGAACAGAGGCATTTATTTTCAAGTTATTAGTAATCAGGAGCCCGCCTGGAGAACAGAGGCATTTATTTTCAAGTTTTAGCAATCAGGAGCCCCGCCTGGAGAACAGAGGCATTTATTTTCAAGTTTTAGCAATCAGGAGCCCACCTGGAGAACAAGGGAATATTTCAAATTTCAGCAATCAGGAGCCCGCCTGGAGAACAAGGGAATACTTTTTAAGCGTCTGCAGTCAGGAGCCCGCCTGGAAAATGGACACATGTTTCAAGTAATCAAGCATCATTCGGAGGAATGGCAGCAATATCGCCAATCACAATGCAAGACAACAACAGGAATACCATCGGAAGATTACAAATACAATTCAAGGCCAACAAAGAACAAGTTAGAAGACATAGATAGGACCCTCTTGTAATTCGTAGATCATAGCTTATGGCTAGCTCTTTTCATTTTAACACGGTGTAATAAGGAGGTCAGCGAGCAGTAGCAACAAGCAACAGAAGAAAGTCGCAGCTCTTGGTATCCCAGCTACCAGACCTTCCGAACTACACTGACCTGATTCCTTTACAGCCAAGGATATGTAGGCAACCTTTGAAGCAGGGTTCGGTCAGACGGTTTTCAAAAATGCTTCACACGGATATTCGAACGGGCAAAAAATCGCTCGTATCCGCTCACTTATCTTTGCACGAAAACTCTTCGTGTTTCTGAGCAAAGAGGGGCAGCTGTGAGCACGTGATTTTGCCCTATATGAATTATTCCTAGAAATTCAAACAAACTGATTTCTTTCATTATTTTGCAATTTTGTGGATTTTGTGACATTTTATGTTAATTGTTTTGCATTTTTGTTGTGCATTTCTATTAATGAAAAACAAAAAAAAATATGCTTGGCAATGTGCAATTTAGGGCTTAATTTCACATTTTAGGATTAATTAGTAATTAAGTTACTT
This sequence comes from Nicotiana attenuata, assembly GCF_001879085.1. Taxonomy (NCBI): domain Eukaryota; kingdom Viridiplantae; phylum Streptophyta; class Magnoliopsida; order Solanales; family Solanaceae; genus Nicotiana; species Nicotiana attenuata. Next base: position 232,385 of record NW_017671314.1, read on the forward strand.
TACAAAGAAGAAAATAACAAAAATAGTTCATTTTGCATTTTTAACTATTAATTTTTGAATTTGTCATGAGTGTCCTTTAAATTAGGAATTAATCAATTTTAAGGAAATAATTAGTTTAATTTTAGGAATAAATCAGGTCTTTATTTTAATTTTGCATTTTACAAAAATCTGAAAAAATATATTATAAAAAGGAAAAAGAGAAAAATTGAAAAGAGAGGAGTTTAAAGAGATTTTAATAGGTTATACAAATGTGGGCCAATTTTTAATAACGCCAGTCCAAAAACAAAATCCCTCCCAAAAACCAGTTCAAAGTCGGCCCAAATCCAAAAGTCCACCCGGTCCGGTCCCAAGAGGGACCAAACGACGTCGTTCCGCGTATTTGAATCTGAGCCCCTCATTTCTCCTGATCCAACGGTCCATAACCCCTGATGATTAATTATAAAATTGTCGGATGGATTTAATAAATCAAAAGAGACCGTTTCTTTCCTCCTCGTACCAATTCTCTGAACGGGCGACACTGCCGGAACCACCGCCGGCGGCGAACGCCGCCATGGCCAATCCATCCCAAAATCACACCCCAGATTCTCTTTCTCTTCCTCATTCCAAATATCAAGTCAGTTTCCCTCGAATCCTCCCATATCTCGTCGAATCTACATCAGAAGATTTTCCGGCCAAGTCGTCGGTTACGCCAAATGGTCCCAAATTAACACCATTGGACCGCCTTGACCTCCTCTACCCAACCCCCATAGCCACTTGGCTCGAATATGACCAGAACGGCTCGAATATCTATTTCAAGTTTTCCGGCCAAAACCCTAAAATGGCCAAAGTACATGCAACTGATGCCAAAGGGCCCCTGGACCTCCCTCGTAAGGAATGGATCGTCGATAAAGCTCAAATGATCCTAAGCATGGCCGAATTTGGGAATAACCCGACTAGCCGGAGTTTCTTTTTCTCAGTAAGTTTCCCTAGGTTTCTTAACAGTTCTTTGTAGTGAATTAATTGTTGTATTAATTAGAGCCTAATCGTATTTGTTTCGTGTCTATTTGGTCCAATCGGTTAGTTTGATTAATATAATCCCTTTCATCTTACTTAGTCAAGTTTAGGATCTAGTCTGATTTTCTGATTGAGTAGCTTTAATTCAAAAGATCTTCTTTAGATTTTCCGATTTAGTATTAAACCCTGTTTTAATTCGGGTAGATTGAATATTGATCAATTAAATGTGTAGGTTTATAATGGTTTTAGATTTTTAGGCTTCATTTAGTTCTAGGTGATTAAATTAGTTCTTTGGTCTGTTAAATGTTCAGTTTGCCTGATAGATTGGTCTGCTTATTAAAGCTTGGTTTAATTGACCTAAGGCGGGTAATTTTAGTTAGGAAGATGGGGTAGTTTGGGGAATAAACAAGAGAAATAAATTCAGACTAGGGGAGGTTACATGTGATGGTAATTTAGGTCTTATTTGGGGAAGGGTAGGTCATAGAAGCTTCTAGTATGTTGTTCACCTATAAATAGGCATTCATTTGCCTTGTATAACAAGTTTTTGGGAGCTCCAAAATCCCCCCCCCCCCAAAACTTCCTCTCCAATTTCAAATCTGATTTGAAATTCAAACCTTCAAAAATCCAAAAACAATAGAAATCTAATAGAAAAATCCCAAAAATTACTGTTACATTAGTGTTACTTAGGTCATTTTCAGATTTGATCATTGAATTCAATTCTCTAGCTCATATAGGATGAAAGCTACTTGAATTTCCCTGTGTTTTGTTCAATATTTGAGGATTGAAGACAGTTTGAGTCATCTGGGCAGTGGATTTGGGAGATTCGAGTCAACTGTGATCTTAGTTTGAGTGTTTTGCTTTCCTGTGTTCATTTCTGGGTATTTGGATGCTGTTTTGGGGTTGATACATCAGTTTCATTTGGTTCAAAATATTTCTGAAATTACTGAGTCACTTCTGGGCTAAAAAATTGGCTGTGTTGGTTGTTGTGTTACTGTTGGATTGCCTTTGCTGATTCTCTGAGCTCTGCTGATCCTCTCTTCTTCTTCTTACATTTCTTATATCCAGGTACACATTTCGAGCTAGCTTTGATGTATCAGTTATTGGCAACATGAAATGAAATTGGAGCTGGTTCTGCTGTAGAATTTTTACCTTAACGTTTCATTTTAACTGAGTTAGACTAGGCTGTTGAGACTCCTGAACCTTATGTTGGTTTAAATATAGCTTAATTCTATTTTCATACATCTGTTTGAATTTTGGTAATTAAAGACGATTATGTGTTTAAAACTGTATAAATGGACTGTTATTTTTGGATAAGTATTGCCTGGGTTGTATATTTGCGGCTGACTAGATTTTAGATATATTTGTTCAGCATGGTTAATGCCAAATCGTATGAATCCTGGACTGCTTGAGCTCCTTAGTTTTGTTCTTACTTGATTCAACAAATATAGTTATGTTCATGCGTAATTCAAGTTCAATTAGTTAACTGGAATTGTTACTGTATCCGAGATAGTTAGTAATAGCAATAGCATGATTAAACTGTTAGATTTAGATCGTATCTCAGTGTGTTGATTTACTAAGGCGGAAGCCACTTTGTAAAAAACAAAAAAATAGAATTCAGACATTATCATTGAGCATGTTAACAAATTGATTAGGAAAGGGTATAACATTGTAACTTTGTATTCAACCTTCAATTCATGACTAGCATAGTGTGGATCCAACTCGAGTGGTATTTCTGGGCTTAAACGCTAAGCCCAGACGATCCGACCCAACAGCTGAATTTGGTATAAGTAGTTTCCTGGGCCTGACTATCGTATAAACAGTAGGGGATTTAGGCTCCTTTAAGAGCCAAATTGGGCCGCCCCCTTATTCAAGCAAATATGGACTCAATCTCGTTTGAAATAGGGTAGATTCACTTCATGTTGCAAGTTTGGTCATTGTGTTAATGTGAATTTAGACTCTCATGTTAAATAGTGAGTTAGATGTGAGAACTTTACCTTATTGTTTGAAATTTGGAGATATCAATTAATTAGGAGTATAGGGAATTAATTTACAAATATAAAAATGGGTTTCGAATTAGGTAGCGGGTTCAAGCTAAAAGGCTCTTCCCTTTTGTTTGAATTTGAAATTGAATTTGGAGTCCGAATTTATATTTGTGAATTAATTGACCTTTTAGAGACAAATGATAAATAGAAAATTTTAGTTTGCTTGAGACGAGCCTCGCCAAATAAAAATATAAATTGCGGGGCCCTCAATAAATGCTATAAAAATACTTAGAATTCGGGTGAACCGTTTAGCGAATTTCACTGTTTTCCCCAAAGATAATAAAAGCGTAGCTGCTTTAGGCGCGTATTTTAATAATATTACCTTCCTGAATGCGGGTGCACATTTATATGACCTAAATCTAAATCTCAACGGAGTCGAAATGCATCAAAAGCCACGGGTGCACTGGTGTGACGTGGTTCGAGATACATTTTCACGACATTGCAATTCTTATTAAAAAGACATAAAATATAAGCGGTTAAAATAAAAGGCACATAGGTTAGAATATATTTTAAAATCAGATAAAAGCAAATACAACAGTTGAGCGACCGTGCTAGAACCACAGTCCGGGAATGCCTAATACCTTCTCCCGGGTTAACAGAATTCCTTACTCGGAGTTCTGGTTCGCAGACTGTTAACAGAGTCATAATTTCCTCGGATCGGGATTCAACCGGTGACTTGGGACACCATTAATCTCCCAAGTGGCGACTCTGAATATTAATAATAAATCCCGTTCCGACTGTCCTTTAATTGGAAAAACTCCTTTACACCCTCACAGGTGTAGAAAAAGGAGGTGTGACAGTCGTTCCATATTTGCATATTGTTATCGTTGTTGTCACGACCCCAATTTTCTACCTTAGGATGTCGTGATGGCACCTAGTCTTAGAGACTAGGTAAGCCTAACAACAAGGAAATATTACATAAATAACGACTAAAATTATAAAATAAAGTTGCTAAGTCTTATAATAACTCCATTTTTCAAAATCACAATACAACATTCCCAAAACCCGGTAAAACTGAGTCATAAGTTCTACAGAAACGTACTAAGACCTCGAATACAACATTGTTTGATAAAAGGATAAGCAGTAATGGGAAGATAACTGAAAGTGACTCCGAGGCCTGCGAACGTCAAGCAGGAATACCTAGAAGTCTCCAGCCGCGCAGACCCAACTCTCAACAATGCGATCAAAAGTACATGGATCTGCATAAAAAATGTGCAGAAGCGTAGCATGAGTACACCACAACGGTACCCAGTAAGTATCAAGCCTAACCTCAGTAGAGTAGTGACGAGGCCATGTCAAGTCACCTACCAGACATAGAAACATGTACAAGATGTAATATAAAACTAACAACGAAAGGACTATAATTTACAACTAACGACAAATATAAATGGAAACTCAAATGCCAGCAAGAGGTAGACAGGTAATAGAACAACAGCATAATAAGAACACCTATGGGATATGAACGAACTGAATAAGGAAAACAGATAACAACTCAATTAATCAAATCGTTGGACTTGTAACAATATTCACCCTGAGGTACCACTCCTCGAAATCACAAATCATGTTCCACACTTTTTAAATCTTGCACATATGGCACCTCGTGCCCATAATAACAATCACCTTTGCACGACAAAGTCCTCGTGCTACCACGTACATCGCATCCGTATCAATATCAATTAAGATGATCGAGAGATATATTTATACACAATAAAGCATAGTAACAATCTTGAATAAAATGAGGCGTAATATATTTATTTTAGGATTCAAATAAAATAAAATAAAGGACAGGTTGTGCAAAGAGACTATCAGGTGGGTTTAGTTTATTAATAAGATAAAGTAAAAATACCCTATTTAAGCAAAATGAAACCCCAGTTAAATATAAAATTGGTTAGAAATAAAATGTGATAACAATTTTAAGTAAAGTAAACATCAATAGGGTAATGAGTAAAATTTGGGAATCCAATTAAAGTAAAAATGTATTAGCCATTTAAAATAGTAAGGCACCGAGTGAGATAACGAGTTCTATCTTAAGAGACACATATAATAAGACATGTTAATAATTCCTTTATTAAAAACTGTTATGTTACCAATAACTCAACAGAATATGAGATAATGACCCTACGCAAGTAAATTCACCTTGACATTCAATTTGCCAAGTAATAACGGAGGCACATATTGGCACATTAGAGTAACACAACAAACCACGTAGAATGCATGACTCACACAAGAAGTCACTATCGTCCCAATACTGGATAAACAATATTCAACCAAATATGATCAAATACCAGAGAAATGATTCAAGGTAAAACAATAACCGTCCAACCGATAACCAGTTCCAACATAGAACGCACCATGAGAGTAACAATTAAGGTTAACTTTACTATCACAACAATTATAACATATCAATCCGTTGCGGCGTGCAACCCGATCCCACACAATAATAAGAATATCCATTGCGGTGCGCAACCCAATCCCACACTATAATAACAATATCCGTTACGGTGTGCAATCCAATCCCACACAATAATAACAATATCTATCGTGGCATGCAACCCGATCCCACCTATATCATATCATCCGTTCTTATCTCTCCATATCATATCTTTTCATATCATTTCAATACCGTTGCGGCATGCAACCCGATCCCCAAATAATAGGCATTACACAAATAACTATAACCAACTACAATGTATCATAAAACCAAACGCGATAACAAAGCTACACAAGAAGTCACAAACGGATGATAAAGTTACACGATAACTCCCAAAATCAAATAGCAGGTAATGACAATTTATCAATAAAGACACAGTTACCAAGAATCAATTAACAATTAAGGCATGCCAGATAAGGCATGAATTCAACAACTAATTACAATTAACAAATAAAACAACATACTGTGATAAATACAATTAAAGGCATGAAAGAAGTCTACACTGGTCAAATACCACATATAAGCTCATGTACATACTCGTCACCTCGTGTACACGTATTCCACATAATTCAAATAGTACCATCACCCAAAACCTAAGGAGTAGTTTCCCCCACACAAAGTTAGGCAAGATACTTACCTTAAACAAATCCAATCGATACACTAGAAGTGCCATCCCTCTCAAATCATCTCGAAACTAGCTAAAAGTAACTCAAAATCATCGAACAATGCCATAGGAAGCAAACCTAATTGATAAAGGACGAATTTTACACATTTATCCAAAGTCAACCAAAAAGTCAAACTCGAGCCCACACCTCCGAAATCTACAAAACTCACAAAATCCGACAACCTATTCAATTATGAGTCCAACCATACTAATTTCACTCAATTTCGACTCCGATTCGGTGTTCAAAACACAAAAATTCACTTTAGGAAAGATTAGACAAAACCCCCCAATTTCTCTTTTGAAATCATCAATCAAATGCAAAAAACGAAGATGGAACCACGGAATATAATCAAAACCGAGTAGAAAACACTTACCCAATCCATGTGGTGAAGATCACCTCAAAATTCACCCAAATCCAAGCTCCCCAACTCAAAATGTGATGAAATAATTTAAAGTTCGAATATAGAGTACTTTATAATCACTGGACAGATATACCCTTCACGAATGCGGGAAGACCATCGCGTTCTCGATGAACAAAACTTCACCGGCACAAAAGACTATACGCGTTCGTGGCATAGACCTAACGAACGCGATGCAAAGAAGATACAGACCTTTGCGAACGCGAAGACATTTCCTCCAGCTCCCATCTCCTCAACTCAACTCTATGCGTACGCGACACTTCATTGCGAATGCGGAACACAATCAACTTACTTTTCTGGACGCGTTCCATATCGCGTCCACAAAGAACGAATTCGCAGCAGACCAAAATATACTTCGCGATCGCTCATGGACCTTCGCAATCACAACGAACACCAGAAGCAACATGTAACAGCAGAAACCAACAATAACAACATGGCCCAAAATGGTCTGGAACACACCCAAGACCCTCGGTCCCCCGTCCGAACATAACAACATGTCCCATAACATAACATGGACTTACTCGAGGCCTCAAATCACGCATAACAACATCAAAACCATGAATTGCACCTGAAATCGAACTTAATGAACTTTTGAACTTTCAACTTATAAATAGCTTGCTGAACCATATCAAATCAACTCGGAATGACCTTAAGTTTTGCACACAAGTTTCAAATGACATAGGGAAGCTATTCCAACTCTCGAAACTAAAATCTGATCCTGGTATCTCCAATGTCAACTTCTGGTCAGACTTATGAACATTCAAAATTCCAAATTGCCAACTTTCGCCAATTAACGCCAAAAGTTTCAAGAAAAATCCAAATGCAAATCCGATCATACGCCCAAGTGCAAAATCACCATCTAGACCTAACGGAACCATTAAAACTTTGATCCGACGTCAAATACACAAAAGTTAAACTTGGTCAGCTCTTCCAACTTAAAGCTTCCAAGTTGAAAATCATTCTTCCAAATCAACTCTGGATCACCTGAAAATCAAAACCCATGATTCACACAAGTCATATGTCACCCTATGTTTTCGTACGTGAGAGTACGACGTAAGACAATTAATGTAAGCTCATAAATGAGATCATCTTTGAAACTACATAAAGTATGTTAATCATGTTACCATGGAGTTTAAAAATATTTAAGATCATGACTAACAAGTACCAAGTGGGTTTTAAGGCTTAGAAGCTAAACGAATTGAAGAAAATAAGCTTCGTCAAAAGTCGACAAGATGGAAATATTATAATATGTACTTTTGGGGTGATACTAGGGTTCTTAACATGATAAGAATGTTATGTTATGAGTTATTTTAGTCGTATGATAGTCGTGTTTAACATTTTGAAGTCAAACGAGTTGTGCAGAAAAAATTGACAAAGGTCATCACAAGTTATATTCGTAAATGTGCTAAAAACAAGGTCAAATATAACTGAGCTTTTCTCACAATATCCTTGGAATAACGGGATGATCCACCTACTAAATTGAAGATATATGAGTCTAATTTCTAAACCGTTCATCAATACAACATCGGTGTAGAAAGATATTCGTATTTTTACGAGACTGCGCAGGAAATCCCTATGGGGCCCACTTGGTTTGTGGCCGACCTTCTCTTGTTTTTATCTCGTTTTTAGGATGAGCATTGCTCATTTCTCGTCCTCCTTCAATCCCCACACTCAGAAAACCCTCCCAAACAGTTTCCCCAAGGCTCCAAACAAATTCCAAAAAAATACACCATAATTCAACATCAAAGTTAGCAAAAGGTGAAGAATAACCCCTCTATGGTGTTGTGATGTGAATAAGGATGATGGTGAGATAAGTTAAGCTTAGGGTTTGAATTTTATCTACTGACTAAGGTATGTTTAACATCCTTTTGATAGTGTTTAAGGTTAATTACATGTTGGTTGTGGTATTAGAGTGAAAGATTACAAGATAGCACTTGAAAGGGGACAAGATGTTGTTATCTTTTATGTTTTTATGGCTGAAAATTGGGGGAAATAACTCGATTATGATATCTTTTCTATTGTTATTCATGTCTATATGTTTATCAAGTGAATTTATAAAAGAAACATATGAAACTTGAGATTGGAAGTGAAGATTAGCTAAGTCACTTCTATGGTATTGTGTTGCCATTGAGGGATGTTGTAAGCTAAATATAACTTGGATTTCGACTTGAAGCTATTGTAGGAGGTATGTATTTTGTGTCTTGCATGTGCTTAATGTCACGACCCAAATCAAAAGGCTGCGACGGGCACCCGGTGCCTTACTCAACCGAGTACCAACGTAACGTATCTTTTTTTATCACATCAACATGGGTAAATGGGCCAAAAGGGCCGTCATGAGATAACAAGAATAAAACATAAGAGAATAATAGACAAACGATGACCCAACATGATATAGAAACTTATACAGGTGAAATATGGGCCTATAAGTCGGACATGATCATTTGTACACTCAAAACATAGGCCAACAAGGCCATAGAAGTATCCATATACATGACATCTGTCTATAAGCCTCTAAGAGTGCATAAATGTCATAAAGGTATGGACAGGGCCCCGCCATTCCAATCAATATATGTCCAAAGCATACTGACCAAATAAGCAACTCCAGAGCTAGTGGAGTGCACCAACACCTTCCACTAAGCTGATAGCCTACTAGGAGGATTGTCAACCTGTCTATCGGGACCTGCAGGCAGGAAACAAAGCATCCCCAGGCAAAAGGGACGTCAGTACAAATAAATTACCGAGTATGTAAGTCATGACAGTAGTATATAAAAGATATGAAAGAAATATGGAGTAAAGAATTCAACCTGTAAGTCTGAATAGCTCTGTGAATTATGAAACATTTATAGTGTCATGCATATGCATATAAATGTCATATAATACATAGGTATATGCGTACATAACATCATCAACCCTCTGAGGGCATCCCATCATATCATCTCAGCCTCTGCGGGCGAAATCATCAACCTATACCAGCTAATCAGCTGGTGGTACGTATATAACGTCGTAACCTTTCCCCATACCCCATATACATATAATATACGCGTATATAACACCATCTGGTCATGGGTCAATATACATATATAAATGAATGCAATGCATAATAAAGTGAGTCAATAAGATCTCTCGGGATGTCATAAGATCAATAGGCCTTCAGTTACTATCACGAAATAAACTTTATCAACTTAGGTATTCTGTGATACCCATGAACAGACGATATAATAATAGGACATTTGTGGAATCAAGAACATAGGCAACCCTATTACTTCTAAGCATGGAATTATTTGTGAAAGTTCTGTGTTTTCTCATTTTGTTTGTATCATATGGATCATGCCAAAAAGAAATAAGGGAAAGCCTTAATATAACTTAACTCTATTGATTACTTAATACCTTTCGAGAAATTCTTCAGAAAACTCAACTCAATCTACCATAGCATAATGAGATTCAAAATGAGTGTTGAGTAAAGGCTAAGTCCGCAACTTAAACTAGTAGCTTATGTAAATTTGGGCAGCATATCCCCTGTAACAAAGGACTCCTCCAATACCATATACCAACAACAATAACCAGATCAATCTAGCAACATATAAGTATCAATAACAAGATACCATATAACAATAACAAGTCACAACTACTTCACGACGAGCGGCAAAGCTCCGATTGAACCTGTATAACCCATATCACACTTATAAACTTCTTACTTTAACTTAAAAGTATCGCTAGCATGATAATGAAGTCATTCATCAATAATTCCATCCTTATACCATATATTTATAACAAAGAAAACAACCCACAACTCCAACTATCCTCAATTAGCAACTTTATTCACTAGTTCATGTCTAGTCCATCCCTTTAACTTAATCAGCATCAAGATAACCTTAAGAACATGCAAGAACACAATATACATACCTCCTACAGTAGCTTCAAGTCAAAATCCAAGTTATATTTAGCTTACAACATCCCTCAATGGCGATACAACACCATAGAAGTGACTTAATCTAATCTTCACTTCCAATCTCAAGTTTCATATGTTTCTTTCACCAATTCACTTGATCAACATATATACATGCATAACAACAGAAACCATATCATAATCAAGTTATTTTCCCCAATTCTCCATATATATATATATATATATATATATATATATATATATATATATATATATATATGTAGCCTTAAAATAACCCAATAAAAGATAACAACATCTCTTCCCCTTTCAAGTGTTATCTTGTAATCTTTCACTCCAACACCACAACCAACATGTAATTAAGCTTAAAAACAATTAAAAATATGTTAAACATACCTTATGCAGTATATAACATTCGAACCCTAAGCTTAACATAGCTCACCATCATCCTTATTCACATCACAACATCATAGAGGGGTTATTCTTCACCTTTGGCCAACTTTGATATTGGGTTCTGGTGTATTTGTTTGGAGACTTGGGGGAACTGCTTGGGAGGGTTTGGAGAGTGTGAGGATAGAAGGATGACAAAAAATGAGCAAATATCATCCCAAAAACGAGATAAGAATAAGTAAAGGTCGGCCACCGACCAAGTAGGTCCCATAGGGGCTTCCTGCGCAGTCTCGCAAAAACGTGAATATCTCTCTACACCGATATCGTATTTAAAAATGATTTAATGAGTTAGAAACTAGACTCATAGATATTCAATGTGGTAGGTATATGGCCCCCATAATTCCAAGTACATTGGGAGAAAAGCTCAGCTACATTTGACCTAATTTTCAGCAAATTTATGAATGTCACTTGTGATGACCTTTGCCAACTTTTGTTCCACAACTCGCTTGACTTCAAAAAATAACACATGACTATCGTAAGACTAAAATAACTCGTAAAATAACCTGCTTATCATGTTAAGTGCCCTAGTCTAATCCCAAAAGTACACATTATAACCTTCCTAACTTGTCGACTTTTGACGAAACTTATTCTCTTCAATTCGTTTAGCTTCTAAGCCTTCCAACCCTTTTGGTACTTGTCATCCATGATCTTTAAGATTTGTAACCTCCAAGGTAACATTATTAAATTACTTTGTGTACTTTAAAATATGATCTCATTTCTGATCTTACATTAATTGACTTACGATGTACTTTAACATGAGAAAACATGGGGTATAACACTTAAGGTTATCTTTATGTTGATTAAGTTAAATGGATGGACTAGACATGAACTAGTGAATAAAGTTGCTAATTGAGGATAGTTGGAGTTGTGAATTGTTTCCTTTGTTATAAATATATGGTATAAGGCTTGAGTCATTGATGAATGACTTCGTTATTATGTTTATGATACTGTCAAGTTAAAGTGAAAAGTCTATAAGGGGTGATATGGGGTATGCGGATTCCAATCGAAACTTGTCGTCATCGTGAAGTAGTTGTGACTTGTTGTTGTTATATGGTGTCTTGTTACTGATACTTATATGTTGTTGGATTTCTCTGGTTGTTGTTGTTGGTATATGGTATTGGAGGGGGCCCTTATTACAGGGGAGATGCTGCCCACATTTACATAAACGAGCTACTAGTTTAAGTTGCGAACTTGGCCTTTACTCAACACTGATTTTGAATCTCTTTATGCTATGGTAGATTGCGTTGAGTTGTTTGAAGAATTTCTTGGAAGGTATTAAGGACTCAACATAGTTAAGGTATGTTAAGGCTGTTCCTTCTTTCCTGTTGGTATGATCCATATGATAAAAACGAACGAGCAAATGCGCAACTTTCATAAATGACTATATTCATAGAAGTACTAGGGGTGCCTATGTTGTTGATTCCCTATGTGTACTATTATTATATCGTCTTTCCATGGGTCTCAGAAAATACATAAGTTTATAAAGTTTATCTGAAGCCATAATGATCTTATGACATTTCGAGAGATCTTATTGACTTACTTCATTATGCATTGCATTCATTTAGACATGTACATTGACCCATCACCAGATGGTGTTATATATGCATATAGTATATGCATATGGGGTATGGGGAAAGGTTACAATATTATATATGCACCACCATCTGATGAGCAGGTATACATTGATAATTTCGCCCATAGAGGCCGAGATTGATATGATGGGATGCCCTAAGACGCTTGATGATGTTATGTATGCATATACCTACGCATGGTGTGACATTTATACACATATGCATGACATTACTGTTCGGATTTAAAGGTTGAGTCATTTACTCCATGTTTCTTTCATGTCTTTTATATACTACTTTTTATTCCTTACATACTCAGTACTTTATTTATAATGACTTCCCTTTGCCTAGGGATGTTGAGATTCATGCTCGCAGGTCCCGATAGACAGGTTGACAGTCCTCCTAGTAGGCTATCTGCTCAGCGGAAGGTGTTGGTGCACTCCACTTGCTCCAGAGTTACCTATTTGGTCAGTATAATTTGGACATGTATTGATTGGTATGGCAGGGCCCTGTCCCGAACTTTATGATGTTTGTGTACTCTTAGAGGCTTGTAGATAGATTTCATGTATATGGATACTTGTATGGCCTTGCTGGCCAATGTTTTGAGTGTACAAATGATTTTGTCGGCCTTATAGGCCCTTATATAACATGTATAAGTTTCTATATAATGTTGTGTCGTCCTATGTCTAGTGTTCTCTTATGTTTTATTATGGCTATCCAATGACGAACCTTCTGACCCATTTACCCATGATGGTGTGATATAAAAAAAAGATACGTTACATTGGTACTCGATTGAGTAAAGCACCGGGTGCCGTCGTGGCTCTTCGATTTGGGTCGTGATATCATAATACATCATATGAAGCTACTCAAGACTTCAAACAGCTGAACGGAATGTAATGCTCAAAACGACCGGTCGAGTCCTTAAAATTGTTCATTATTGTACTTGATATTTGGTGATGTGGATTATGACTTGGTAGTTTCGTTGCCCATGTTGGAAAGAGGTTTATTTTATGGTTCCTCATTTATTGGTTAACTCTATTTCCCCTATACCTGCCCCTACTCAGTTGTTTCATTTGACTCTTTATTTTTTATTCTTTTATGCATATATAAATAACTGTATAGGTATATTGTAGGTGTCTTGCCTTGGCCTCATCACTGCCTCGTCGAAGTTAGGCTCGACACTTGTGAAGTATATTGGGTCGGTTGTACTCATACTATACTTCTTCACTTCTTGTGCAGATTCTGGTATTGGTCCCAACGGTGTCTAGCAGAGGCTTACTCAGATCGTGATAAAGTGAATTAAATAGCTGGGCAGAATGTTTAAAAGACCCATTTCGCGACTTTTAGCCTAAGTTTCACCATTTTTGGGCGATTTTAGAGCTTTTTGAAGAGGATTGAAGAGGGAATCAAGGAGGAACACTTGGAGGTAAGATTTATGGACTTAATACTCAATCCTAATGTGATTTCTACCTAATTAATCATGGAATTTGTGAAAATTAAGCCTAAATATTAGAAGTTAGGGCTTGGGAATTGGAGACCTAAATCTAGGGATTTGAGGGGTCATTTGTGGTCGGATTTTGAAGTATTTGATATGCATGAACTCGTGGGTAGATAAGGGTTCCATTGATGTTAATTTTGTCGGATCCCGAGGCGTGGGCCCGGGGGTCGGGTTTGGTTAATTTCGAGATTCGGGTCGTAATTTGATTATTTTCATATGGGCTTCATTCCCTTAACATATTTTGAAGTCATGATTCCGATTTTTGTTAGATTCGACGCGAGTTAAGGCCGAGATGAGAGGCAAAGGCATCGCGGGCTAGAGATTGGACCGGATAGAGGTAAGTAATGATTGTAAATACTGTTCTGAGGGTATGAAACACCGGATTTCACATCGTTATGCTACTTTGAGGTGACGCACACGCTAGATGACGAGCGTGGGGTCGTGCACCGTTGGGGATCTTGACTTGGTCCATCCCGTACGACTATTAAGTCGCGTATTTTACTTGAAAACTATTCGATATTGTTATATTTTGTAAATTATTATTGTGTTTGGGGCTAAATGTCGTGTCTGGGCCTTGTGCCAATTGTTTGGACCCTAGGGGCTTTTACTACTATTTTACCTCACTATTTTGGTTTAATGTTTACACTCAGTCATGCTATGTTCTTACTGTTTTCATAACTCGGCTTTATTCACTCCTTTTTTACTCCATAAATGATTTTGAGCCGAGTACTTGTTTTACTGTCAGCCCGAGGGGCTTGAGTGAGATCTGACTGAGTAAGGTCGAGGGCCTGTGTTGTGAGGATATCATGGGATTGGGTTGCGCGCCGCAGCATGTGGTGCTGATTTGTGATATATGAGAGGCCGAGGGCCTGATTTATTATACCACGAGGTGGCTTGTGATTGATATAAGGCCGAGAGCCTGTTTGATTATGCCATGAGATGGCTTGTTATTGCGCTTGGACCGTAAGGGGCCCCTCCCGGAGTCTGTACACCCCCAGTGAGCGTCGGTACCTAGTGTGTGTGATGTGTTGTAGCCCCAGGGGTTGTGGTTGTTTCATATTGAAGCCCGAGGGGCGGTTCTTGATCCATGTTGCCCGAGGGGCGGTTCTTGATTCATGTTATGCCCGAGGGGCTGATTACGAGTAATTGTGAGGTAGCCCGAGGGGCTGGTTCTATTGATATTATGCCCGAGGGGCGGTTTATGGTACATGTTTTTCCCGAGAGGCTGTTTATGTTTCTATCATTTTTACTCACTGTTTTTATCACTCGTTTGAAACTATTGAAAGTTGTTTTAAAAGGTTTTACCAATACTGAGCATGATTTACGAAGTAAACAATTTTTGTACTGTTTTGGAAATGTACTACTTTTGCTGTAGCGTTATGACATGGCTTACGTTTTTTCTTACTGTTCAGCTTTCATTTACTTTTATTACTTACTGAGTTGGCGTACTCACATTACACCCTGCACCTTGTGTGCAGATTCAGGTAGTTCTGAACCCGGTAGTGGGTACTGATTGCTTAGTGGCAGAGTCATTGGAGTTAACAAGGTGGCTGCAGACGTTCGCAGCATAGCTTTTCTCCCTCTTGTCTTCCTTAGACTGTATTTAGTACATTTTAAGACTCTTTGTTGTATTCAGACCTTAATAGATGCTCGTGACTTGTGACACCCCGATGTCGGGCTTGTGTTTTTATTCCGCACTGTTCATTTAGACTTACATTACGGGATATATGATTAATTAAAGGCTAAAAATGATTGTTATTGATTAAATGGTTAATTCGGGAGTTGTGTTGGCTGGCCTAGTTTCACGATAGGCGTCATCACGACCGAGTTGGTTTTAGTGCAGTATGTTGAGTAGGGTTGAGATTTGCATGTGCAAGGTCACGGTTCAGTTCTGAAAGGAAGGTCATAAATTCTTAAGCAGCATGGACAGTTTCAGATGACTAGGGAAATGATATTACTAACTAGTATGGCTTGATGAATGTATACGTTCTAGAAAGGGCGATGTGTTTGAGTTGAGGATACTTTATTAGTATTGCGGCACTCTCTTGTTGGATCGACTGCTGATGTTCGAGTTGCTTGGTGGCAAAGAAGAATTATAGGATTACCTCTCGTGGAATGATTGGGTATTGGAGGTGTGGTATGTATTCGGACGGCGAAAATAGGATCGGATATGGTAATTCGTGTGCGTTATGGACTTGGAGACCCGAGTGGATCCTTTGTTGCTTGGTATGTTAGATTTTGGATGTGATATTGGGTATAGACTGGTTGTCTCAGTGTTGTGTTATTCGGGCTATTGCGCTAAGACGGCGACGTTGGCTATGCTGGGAATGCCATGGATTGAGTGGCGAGATTCGACGGATTATGTTCCCAGTAAGGTGGTTTCATTTTTGAAGACCCAGCGGATGGCTGGGGAGGGTTGTCTTTCTTATTTGGCCTTCGTGATGGATGGCAGTACAGAGACTCCTACCATGACTCAGTTCCAGTAGTGAGGGATTTTCCGGATGTGTTTCCTGCTGCCGGGCATGCCGCCGGATAGGGTTGTCGATTTCAGTATTAATTTGGTGTCGGGCAGCGTATTGTATGGAACCGTCAAAGTTAAAGGAGTTGAAGGAGCATCTTCAGGAACTCCTTGATAAGGGGTTCATTAGTAGGCCAATATGGAGGTGTGTTCTACATCGAGTGGGCTTGGTTGACTCCGAGTTGTATTGTTGAGGGATGTGTTGATTCGATTGTTATTGAGCTTATTAGTGACCTGGGGAGATCTATGAGTTATCTTTCGTTGATGCGAGGCGTTAGGATTTGTTGGTTATAGGCACATGTGGTGCGGTTTTATTGGGGCCTCTCAGTGGAATTCGAGCGGGAAGAGTATTGGGTATTGCTCGGCGGATGGCGTATCGGTTGTGTCCTTTTGGGTCTGTGTAATGTTATGTCAATTGGTTTGCCGTGGCTATGATGATTTGTGTTGGTTCTAGACATCAAATTGCACGTGTTTGTCGATTTTGAGCATAGTGACTTGAGGTGTTTCATGTGGACCAGTGTTTGGATAGGGTCGCACATTTTAGCGAAGTTATGTGGAGGTATGATCCTTCGGGCTAGATTCGTGTGTTCTGTTCCTACGATGTGTGACGGGTTCCCAGCATTGTGTTGTCGTGGTACTGGTGAGCTTGCGGTACAGCTCTCTCATTTGAGTCATTTTCATGATTTGAGTACGTTCAGATTATTGCTTATTGGTGCGCGGATTGCACGAGTTGCGGCTTTAGGTTGTATTGACGTGTCATGTCCCCAGAGTAGTTGTGTTGGAATTAGATGATATTGTTGGGATCTAGAATGAATACAAACGGATTCGGTTTTAGCGTGTTAGAGGGATAATATCGATGTTCGGCTCAGAAATTTGCTATTGTCCTTGCTAAAGGAGAAGTGGCTTCACGAATGGTTGATCTGAGGAGTGGTTATGACTTCCTATGTGTTTCATTTATCATTGGCAGTATACGGAAGTGTTGGAATGAGGCTTTATTTGATAAAAGGCTTATTATCGAAATTCGGATGTTTTGAGCAACTGCTGTGATTACAAGTTATCGCTACAAGTGTTTGAGTTATGTGGTATGTCATGTAATTGCACCTGAGGTTGTAGGTATAGGTTATTACACCTTGTTCGGGGCTTATTCAGAGTATAAATGTGAGACTCCAATCTTGTAGATGATTTTAGGAGTGGAAATGTGGTTCTAAGGTTTATGGGCTAGGTTGGTTTGCGAAATTTTAGTTACATTGTGTTATCGGACCTATATGAGATAGGGTGACATGGGATCACCCCCGGGTATCTGCATGGTAAGGTTATACAGACTTGTTGGCTTTTGGAACAACTATGGGCACGTTCGAGGACAAACATATGTTTAAGTGGGAGAGGATGTAACGACCCGACCGGTCGTTTTGAGCTTTTGCACTTCGTTCGCCAGTTCTCGGGCATGACTAGCCCCGTATTATGTAATGTGACTTATGTAAATCGTCGGTTTTGGTTTTCAGGATAATCGAATAAATTTGGAAGAACAGATCTCAATTTGAAGCTTAAAATTTGAAAGGTTGACCAAGTTTTGAATTGTTAGTATATGACCTCGCATTGGAATTTTTATGATTTGGTTAGCTCTGTTAGGTGATTTGGGACTTAGGAGCGTGATCTGAATGTGTTTTGGAGGTCCGGGGTAGATTTAGGCTTGAATTGGCGAAATTGGAATTTTGGCGATTTCCGGTTGATAGGTGAGATTTTGATATATAGGGGTTGGAATGGAATTCCAGAAGTTGGAGTAGGTCCGTTGTGTCATTTGTGATGTGTGTGCAAAATTTCAGGTCATTCGGACGAGGTTTGATAGACTTTTTGATCGAAATCCAAACTTGGAAGTTTTTGGAATTCTTAGGCTTGAATCCAATGTGATTTTGGTGTTTTGATGTTGTTATGGGTGTTCCGAAGGTTGGAACAAGTTTGAATGAGGTTATGGGATATGTTAGCATGTTTGGTTGAGGTCCCGAGGGCCTCGGGTGAGTTTCGGGTGGTTAAACGGATCAAATGCATAGTTGAGAAGTTGCAGATTTCTCTTCAGATCTGTTGCAGGTATTCCTTCATCGCGATCACGTAAGGAGGCTCGCAATCGCATAGAGGATTTGTGGGGGGCCATCCAGGTTAATCTTCGCGTTCGCATAGATAGGGATGCGATCGCGTAGGTGTAAGACCCTGTGCATCGCGTTCGCGTGGGTATATATGCGATCGCGTAGAATGAAATGTTGGGCCAGCAGTGTTTGTGCTTCGCGATCGCGATGGATTTCCCGCGATCGTGATAAAGTGAATTAAATAGCTGGGCAGAATGTTTAAAAGACCCAATTTCGCGACTTTTAGCCTAAGTTTCACCATTTTTGGCCGATTTTAGAGCTTTTTGAAGAGGATTGAAGAGGGAATCAAGGAGGAACACTTGGAGGTAAGATTTGTGGACCTAATACTCAATCCTAATGTGATTTCTACCTAATTAATCATGGAATTTGTGGAAATTAAGCCTAAAAATTAGAAGTTAGGACTTGGGAATTGGAGATCTAAATCTAGGGATTTGAGGGGTCATTTGTGGTTGGATTTTGAAGTATTTGATATGCATGAACTCGTGGGAAGAAAAGGGTTCCATTGATGTTAATTTTGTTGGATTCCGAGATATGGGCCCGAGGGTCGGGTTTGGTTAATTTCGGGATTCGGGTCGTAATTTGATTATTTTTGTATGGGCTTCGTTCCCTTAGCATATTTTGACGTCATGATTTCGATTTTTGTTTGATTCGACGCGAGTTAAGGCCGAGACGTGAGGCAAAGGCATCGCGGGCTAGAGATTAGACCGGATAGAGGTAAGCAATGATTGTAAATATTGTTCTGAGAGTATGAAACCCCGGATTTCACATCGTTGTACTACTTTGAGGTGACGCACACGCTAGATGATGAGCGTGGGGTTGTGCACCGTTGGGGATTGTGGCTTGGTCCATCCCGTACGAATATTAAGTCACGTATTTTACTTAAAAACTATTCGATATTGTTATATTTTGTAAAATATTATTGTGTTTGGGGCTAAATGTCGTGCCTGGGCCTTGTGCCGATTGTTTGGACCCTTAGGGGCTTTTACTACTATTTTACCTCACTATTTTGGTTTAATGTTTACACTCAGTCATGCTATGTTCTTACTGTTTTCATAACTCGATTTTATTCACTCCTGTTTTATTCCATAAATGATTTTGAGCCGAGTACTTATTTTACTGTCAGCCCGAGGGGCTTGAGTGAGATCTGATTGAGTGAGGCCGAGGGCCTGTGTTGCGAGGATATCTTGGGATCGGGCTGCACGCCGCAGCATGTGGTACTGATTTGTGATATTTGAGAGGTCGAGGGCCTGATTTATTATGCCACGAGGTGGCTTGTGATTGATATAAGGCCGAGAGCCTGTTTGATTATGCCATGAGGTGGCTTGTTATTGCGCTTGGACCGTAAGGGGCCCCTCCCGGAGTCTGTACACCCCCAGTGAGCGCGGGTACCCAGTGTGTGTGATGTGTTGTAGCCTGAGGGGCTATTTTTGTTTCATATTGAAGCTCGAGGGGTTGTTCTTGATCCATGTTGCCCGAGGGGCGGTTCTTGATTCATGTTATGCCCGAGGGGCTGATTACGAGTGATTGTGAGGTAGCCCGAGGGGCTGGTTCTATTGATATTATGCCCGAGGGGCGGTTTGTGGTACATGTTTTGCCCGAGAGGCTGTTTATGTTTCTATCGTTTTTACTCACTGTTTTTATCACTCGTTTAAAACTATTGAAAGTTGTTTTAAAAGGTTTTACCGAAACTGAGCATGATTTACGAAGTAAACGATTTGTGTACTATTTTGGAAATGTACTGCTTTTGCTGTAGTGTTATGATGTGGCTTACGTGTTTTCTTACTGCTCAGCTTTCATTTACTTTTATTACTTACTGAGTTGGCGTACTCACATTACTCCCTGCACCTTGTGTACAGATTCAGGTAGTTCTGAACCCGGTAGCGGGTGTTAATTGCTCAGTGGCAGAGTCATTGGAGTTAGCAAGGTGGCTGCAGACGTTCGCAGCACAGCTTTTCTCCCTCTTGTCTTCCTTAGACTGTATTTGGTACATTTTAAGATTCTTTGTTGTATTCAGACCTTAGTAGATGCTCGTGACTTGTGACATCCCGATGTCGGGCTTATGTTTTTATTTCGCACTGTTCATTTAGACTTACATTACGAGATATTTGATTAATTAAAGGCTAAAAAATGATTGTTATTGATTAAATGGTTAATTCGGGAGTTGTGTCGGCTGGCCTAGTTTCACGATAGGCGCCATCACGACCGGGTCGGTTTTAGGGTCGTGACAGATACATTTGGATATAAGAGTGACTACACCTCCCTATGCACTTTAATACATACACTTCACCGTTTAAAACTCCACACTTATGTCAAACCATAACTCCACCTTCACATCAATATACATCAACTCCTTACTTCTTTAAGCATAATTACATCAAGAATAATTTTCACAACAATACAACTATTTTTCTTTCTTTTCTTTTTCAAATCAAGTTGCTCTTACTTTTCAAAACAGTGTATCTTTCTCCTTATTTCATTAGTTCCACTCAACGATAAACCAATCATACCATACTTTAACTTTTACAAAGTTCATAATAATTCCAAGTACTCATGAGAGGTGAAAATGTTCAAATAGATGGTTAATTCAAACAAATTGGTAAGGCTTGTAATGTGGTTGCCAAAGAAACAGGATAAGAGGCTCAAAGGGTTTAACTACGATGCATAACAATTAGGTGGGTGAAAGCATATAACTGGCTCAACAAAGAAATGCCTATATTACTTCTAGACTGACCAAAACTACTCATTCGCTTTGCAAACACATGGGGCAAGTTCTAGACATCAAATGAAATGTATAGAAAAAGATACAAACATGGCACATAACTCACTCAGGATTGGACTCATCAAGACACTCTAGTCAAAGTTGTTCCCCATTCATTGACTCCTCCATAGGCTCGAATAGATCAATTTTAGTGTCACCAACCAAGCACAATGTTGAAAAATGGTTAGAATGAGGCCCAATGCGCTCCAACTCTAGAATCGCTTCACTTTTGACATCCTCACTTTTGCACACTTCATCAAACTTGGCATCATTAATAGTACTGTGGTCGAGTAGATGGAATTCCTTTTTCCGCTCCACAAGCTCTCCAGTATCCATAAAAATTGGTTGTAGGGCATCAGATGCCTCAGCCTTTTGAGCCTGCATGTCATGGATATCTGAGCCAAATTGGTCTATCTCTTTACCGGGCTTAGTTCTTTCGTCTATCAGTTGTTCTGCCATATTTGAAAGAGCATCACGAAGAAACTCATGAGATTTTATCAGTTGAGCTTTTTCCTCTAGCTAAGATTGGCTCACTATATCTGCTTCTTCAAATTTATCTTCTTGTGGGAACTCGCTCTCTTCGTCGAGTTGAGGTTCTTCTTGAAAATTGGCCACTAATTCGTCCATTCTAGCCTGCAGTCCTTTGATCGCTAAGGCGCCAAGAACTTGTTGCTCGGCTACTTTACTTATCATGTCCTATTGCTCGGCTACTACTTGCCTCATCATGTCATAATACACGCAACGCATTCCATATCCTCCACTTCCTTGCTCCTATCAAACTCATAAACATTTTCAGAAACATTATAATAAGAGTTGTGAGTGGAATAATAAGAATTAGGACAACCATCCCAATGGCCACCTTGAAAACCACACACATTACAAAAATTCCACACATAAGATTGAGATTCACAATTTTGCCACAAGTGTGGTCCTCCACAATATGGACAAGGATGGCCATAACAAGAATAACCAATATTCGACCAATTCTCGTTCCAATATGCCATGTAAACAAAATAATAAAATATTAAACTAAGCTAAAATTTAAACTTGAATAGACAAAAAGTAAAAATGTAATCTAGTAGACTAGTTAATTTCTAAGTCCCTGGTAACGGCTCCAAAAACTTGTTGCTCCAAAACGCACACGCAAGTATACGTGATCGATAAGTAATATAGGATTATAAGTCCAGGTATCATAGCCACAGGGACTTGTGATTCACTATCAACTAAATTAAACCAAACAATTAATCTATTCAAGTGAATCCTAAAGTATGAATATTTAACTTAAACTAATCTAGAAACAGTAAACTAAGAAATTAAAGAAACAAGTTGCCGAAATTTTAGAGTCGAATTCAATGAGAGACAATATTCTAGAGCTATGGGTTAGCTAACGATCCTGTTGAGTCTTCCACTTAAATTGTCTAACTAATTTATCTGGTTTATTTGTTGACAGGGTTAATATTGTTCGTAGCCTTCTCCCGAATTACAACTCGCCTATTCAAGCTAACCTAACGCTTTTATTCCTATGGAATTAGGATTAACAAGAACGCATTTATCACTCCCGTATAATAACCAAGCAAGGCGATTAGGTATATTCCTATCCTAACCGTAAATCCGTTCCTGATACTCAAGTTCAATATCTTGCTCTACTAAATTTTATATGCAATCTAGAATTCTCTCTCCTGAGTTCAGTCCTAGATACATAGATAGTATTCAATTGGTGATCAAGCAATCAAATAATTAAGCGCAAGATTGAATAAATAAACCAATATGATAAAATAATAAGAACAATTCAAGCCTCAAACTACAATGTTCATGTAGCACCCAGCAACTCTAGAACTAATAAACTATGAATTAAGGGAAGAGAAAAGAAGAAAAACTAGTTAGAAACCTCATCCAAGTGTGGTGTGTTCTCCTTAGGTCTAAACTATGTCAAAAGTCCAAAAGTATCTCCCAAAATAATGTTTTACATGTATTTATACCAAGTAGGGTCGGGCCAAGATGAAATCTCCTTTTCCTAGCCAAAATAGGAAAACTTGCAAACTTATTGCTTTTCATGCGTCGCCCCGTGCGTCGCACTAGTTCTTTTCTTCCCAGACCACAAAAAACCCAGTCTCTGAACTTTGGAAATTTGTGACAAAAATTTGCACTAATGTCTCGCATTGTGCCTCGCACAGTGCCTCGCACTAGTGAATTTCTTCAGCAGTTGTTTCTTCCTTGAATTTTGACGTCGAGAATTGATCCTCGACCCCGAACATGATCCCGGCTTAATCCCTTGAGCTTTTACTCAGACTTCAAAGCTCCAAATAGCTCGAATTAGTTCCACAACATCTACATAAATCAGAATCACTCCTACAAGGCATAAAACATACAATAAATGCAAAACCCTAGCAATTAAAGCTCAAACACAATAAAAGTGAAGTAAATTAGAGTGCGATAGGCGACTAAAATATGCAATTATAGCCTACTAAATATGTCTCGTGATTCTTTGAATGCTTCTATTTATGTGTCTACACCCGTTCGGGATTCTATCGTGGTGGATCGGGTCTATCGTTCATGTTTGATCACTACGGAGTTATGAGACTAGGGTCGATCTTTTGTAACTTGATATGGTGGATTTTAACGTGATTTTGGGCATGGATTGGTTGTCACCTTATCACGCTATCTTGGATTGTCATGCCAAGATTGTGACTTTAGCTAAGCTGGGGTTGCCTCGATTGGAGTGGAGACGGACTCCTGGTCACTCCACTAGCAGGGTCATTTCATATGTGAAGGTTTGGCGTATGGTTGGGAAGGGCTGTTTGGCATATTTGGCTTATATCCATGATCCAGTGTGGAGGTTCCTTCCTTGGATTCGGTTCCAGTCGTGTGTGAGTTCTGATGTGTCATAGTCGGCACAATTGATACCAATTACTTAGATTTTAACTTGTCTTTTAATGCATTTTCAGTTAATTCTGATCAAGTTTGGGTGTTCTGTAATGCATGAGCTTGAAGACCCGAAAACATGAAAAAAGAAGTCAAAAAGTCACAAAAAGATGGATATGCTGCGAATATGCGGTTGCACAATTACTATGCGGACCGCATAACTGACATGGTGATCGCAAACAGAGAGAGTGTTTTGGCCAAATGAAGAAGAAAATATGCGGTCCATTATGCGGTCGCATAACACCTATGCGAGCCGCATAATGGTCGCATAACTCCAGTAGAAGATAGATCTCAGCATGATATGCGATGGAGTATGCGGTCGCATGACACATATGCGGACCGCATAATTGTTATGCGACTGAAGCAAGATCTGGAACTCAGCAGATCTGCGATGGGATGCTGAATATGCGGACCGCATAATTGGTCTACGACCATTATGCGATCGCATAAGCTATCTGAAGGGGCATTTTTGTCCGATTTTGACTACGACTTTTGGTCCACTATAAAGAAAATAATTAGGGTTTTTGTGGGGCATTCAAGTCTGAAACAAGGTCCTACTTAGAGAGCATTGAATACTTCATTTATTTGGAAGGTTGTGAAGAAGGAATCTTGCACTTTTGTAAGCTTAATGGCTTTATTAAATACTTTGTTCTTGTATTTTAGTATGAGTAGCTAGTTTTAAATACTAAGGTTGTGGTCCCTAGATGGGTGTAATGTTAATGGGTATTTAACATTGAATATATATAATGGTTGGTTGATACTTATTCAATTCTTGTTCTTTATTTATGATTGGTGGTTGCAAACATTAATGTATTCCATTTTACTCTTTCTTTACTTGGAAAAGTGAGTTAGGGTTTGGTAGAATTGAATATCAAAAACTCAAGACTTTAAATCTTGTTTAATAGAATCGCTTAAGAATAAGTGGGTTCTACTTGGCATAAATTGGTTGTTCTTAAATTGCAACTCTTTTATATTTGGGAAAATCATAAAGGGAAAATACTATTCAACTATTGGAAAATATTGAGTAGTAATTTAGAAATCATTTGCATATCAAAGGACCTTCCATTAGAAATATATCATATTAACACCGATAGCATTACATTACATTAAAAGGGAGGCACGCTTGGTTTCCTTAATCAAATCATTTACATTCTCTTAATACAATTAGAATCTCATTAAAATCACAACTATCCCATTCTCTACTACTCGAGTAACCTTTTCATGCCTATTCCCTGTGGGATTCGACCCCAACCTTGTTGGGTTACTATATTTGACGCTGACGCTTTACACTATTTAATTAATGTGTAGTTTGAGTGTATCAAATTTTGGCGCCGTTGCCGGGGAATACGGCTTTGAAATTACTAATTAGTGTGTGCTTTACTTTACGTCTTCTTCTATTCCATCACACTTTGCTTGTTTTGCTTGGTGTTGATAGGAAAATATGGCTGAATATGATGAAGTAGACAATCCTTTTGCGGACATCGATGAGTACATTGAGGATACAAATGCTATTGTACCTCCGATAGTTGGTGCTGCCACTTTCAAGGTGGAACATGGTTTAATCCTAATGCTTAAAGCGGAGGGGTTTTTCAGGAATTCCACTGATGATGATCCGACACAACATCTTAGAAACTTCTTGGGTGTATGTGCGATGCACAAGCAGAACAACGTCTCAGATGATGCCCTAAGGTTGAGGGCGTTCAAGTACTCACTGGCTGGGGAAGCAAGGAAATGGCTTCAAAATTTGCCACCAAATTCCATTCATTCTTAGCCTGAACCTATCCAAGCATTCTTAGCTAAATGGTTCCCGCAAAGCAAGAAATCTGAGCTCCGGGATAAAATTTTCTTTTTCAAGCAACTACCGGGAGAACATGTACATGAGGCATGGGATCGATTCAAGTTATATTTGGTGAGGTCGCCTAATCATGGTTTTCCGAATTCTATCTTGTTGGAGAAATTCTGCATGGGTTTAGATGCTATGAACCAATCTATAGCGAAGAATGCAACTGATGGATCTTTTATGGATAAGACATTTGCAAGGGTCACACAATTCCTTGACAAAATGGCGCAACATAACCAAGCTTGGCACTCAGAGGACACCACAGGTGGAATTGCATATGGTACTCCCTCCTTGACCAACATGATTAAGGAGAACCAAGAAAGAGATCAAGTAATTGCAGGGCTTGCCACCAATGTCAATGTGTTGACAAAGATGTTCACTGAAAGCCAAAGGAAAAAGGTAAATGTGGTGGAGGATGTTCAACCCACATAAAATGAAGACTTTGAGGAAGCAAACTATGTCAACAACTCTCAAGAGGGCTATCAAAGGCAACAATACCAAGGTCAAGGACAACAAATTCAATGGAGGCCTAACCCGCAAGGGCAAGGCAACCAACAATGGCGAAATGACCAAGGTACCTCAAATCAAGGAAATTGGAATAACAACAACAACAACTTCTCAAATCGGAGTTCAAACCCTTATGTTCCACCAAAGGGGCAATATTCAAATCAAGGTTCCTCAAGTGATTCCAAGTTGGAAAGCATGCTTGAACGGGTATTGCAAAATCAAGAAAGGTCCAACACTTCTATGAGGAATATGACCGAGCTTGTTGGTTCTCATACCGCATCCATTCAAAAATTTGAGATGCAAATGAGAGATCTCTCTAGGGAACAAAATCCAAAGCAAAAGGGGACACTTCCAAGTGAGACAATTGCGAACCCAAGGGTAGTGGGAGTGGTCCAACTTCTCATATCATGGAAATTACTACTCGGAGTGGGAAGGTACTACAAGGAGAGAGTGAACAAGTGGTTGAAGTGGAAGATTCCGAACAAGAGGTTGAGGAAAAAGTTGAAGAGCAAATTGTTGTTGAAGCTAAAGAGGTTCCGGAAGAGTTGAAAGTTCAAGAAGTGAACGGGGAAGAGGTAAAGGAAAAGGTAAAAGAGACACCAAAAACTCTACCACCTATTCCTAAACCTCCTCCTCCATTCCCTCAAAGACTTGCTAGGAAGGTTGATGATAGCAAACTCGAAAAGTTCTATGAAATTCTCGAGCAGTTATCGGTAAATATTCCATTGGTGGAAGCATTTCAAGCGATGTCGGGTTTCGCTAAGTATTTGAAAGACTTGATTACCAAGAAGAGAACCACCAAGAATGAAGTGGTGAATGTGACTCACCGGGTTAGTTCCATCATTGCAACAACCACCGTTCAAAAGAAAGAAGACCCGGGAGCTTTCACCATTCCATGCACTATTGGGGTGCGTGAGTTTGTAAGAGCTCTTTGTGATAATGGGGCTAGAATCAACTTAATGCCTCCAGCTATTTACAAGCAAGCAGGGTTAGGTATGCCGAGGCCTACAAGTATGAGGTTACAAATGGTTCTATAAAGAGACCGGTGGGAATTGTCGATGATGTGCTTGTGAAAGTGGGAGAGTTCCATCTACCCGCCGATTCGTAATCCTTGATTGTGCAGTTGCAAAGAGATCCCTATCATCTTGGGGAGACCATTCCTTGCTACAGGAAGAGCACTAATGGATTCGGGATGGAATGAGATCAAGTTCTGTGTGAATGATGAAGAGTTCACATTCCAAGAAAGCAAGGGTATGAAACTGCCACATGAATATGAAAGCATCTCGGTGATTGATGTTGTTGATGAAGTGGAAGATGCAGTTGAAATGAAGATGGAAGAACAATGCCTCGGTGAGGCGTTGGCGGCTATTTTGGTAAATTCCGATGGTGAAGATATGGAGGGGTACATGGAATTAATAAATGCATTGGAAGGGCTTGGGTCCCACACTTATGCTCCAAAGAAACTCTCTCTCTCGACTTAGATAATAGAGCCACTCCTCCCGCAAAGCGTTCAATTATTGAGCCGCCGCAACTAGAGCTCAAACCACTTCCACCGCACTTGAGGTATAATTTTCTTGGCTCCAATGACACTCTACCAGTAATCGTTTCTTCTTTGTTGAATGATGTGCAGGTAGAACAATTGTTGAATGTCTTGAAGGAGCCTAGGCAAGCTATTGGGTGGACAATTGCGGACATCCGGGGGATTCCCGCCGAAATTTGCGAACAAAAGATCCAATTGGAGAATGAGAGTAAACCAAGTGTGCAGCATCAACGAAGGTTGAACACTTCCATGCAGGAGGTGGTAAAGAAAGAAATCATTGGATGCTGGGGTAGTCTACCCCATCGTCGATAGTTCTTGGGTGAGTCCGGTGCAATGTGTGCCGAAAAAGAGAGGCATGACCGTGATTGAAAATGATAACAATGAGCTCATCCCAACAAGAACTGTGACCGGATGGAGTGTTTGTATGGATTACCGGAAGCTAAACAGTGCTACGTGCAAGGACCATTTCCCTATGCCTTTTATTGATCAAATGCTTGATCGGCTAGTGGGAAGGTCATTCTACTACTTCTTGGATGGATATTCCGGCTACAACCAAATCAATACTGCATTGGAAGATCAGGAAAAGACAACATTCACTTGTCCACATAGGACATTTGCATTTAGCCGAATGCCATTTGGGCTATGCAACGCTCCGGCTACTTTCCAAAGGTGCATGATGTCAATCTTCTCCGACATGGTGGAGTATTTCTTAGAGGTATTCATGGACGATTTCTCTATCGTGGGTGATTATTTTGAGCATTGTCTAGACAACCTTAGACAAGTGCTTAAGAGATGTGAAGAAACGAACCTTGTGCTAAATTGGGAGAAATGCCACTTCATGGTGGACGAGGGCATTGTTTTGGGACACAAAATTTCCAAACAAGGCATAGAGGTTGACCGGGCAAAGATCAAGATCATTTCCAAGCTTCCTCCACCAACTTCAGCTAAAGGTGTCCGAAGTTTTTTGGGGCATGCCAGCTTCTATAAGCGTTTCATCAAGGACTTCTCCAAAATTTCAAGCCCCGTGTGCAAACTCCTTGAGAAAGATGCAAAGTTTGTATTTGACGAGAAATGCCTCAAAGCCTTTGAGGAATTGAAAGAAAAACTCATTACAGCACCTATTATTGTCACACCCGATTGGTCCCTTCCATTCGAACTCATGTGTGATGCCAGTGGTGTAGCTATTGGGGCGGTGCTTGGCCAACGTCATAACAAGATCCTTCACCCTATATATTATGCAAGCAAGACACTCAATGTGATGACCCAAAAGGTCATCACTTGTTTTTAAATTTAATTCTGTGCTTCTGAGGCCTTGAAAACCTCTTTTAGCCTCGCCTCGATTTGTGTGCGCAGTCCGAGCGCGTAGCCGGAAAGCTTAAATATAAAAATCTATGAAAAATGGTAAAATTTGGTCATAAAATGAGTTATTTTGACTTCGGTCAACGTTTTGGGTAAACGGACCCGGACCCGTGCTTTGACGGTCCCGGAGGGTCCGTAGGAAAATATGGGACTTGGGCGTATGCTCGAAATCGAATTCCGAGGTCCCAAGCCCGAGAAATGAATTTTTGAAAGAAATTGTTTTCTGAAATTGTTTAAGGAAATTTGAAATGAAATTTGATTAGAACATGTTATTATCGGGCCCGTATTTTGGTTCCGGCGCCCGGTACAGGTCTTATATATGATTTAAGATGTTTCTGTGAAATTTGGTGAAAAACGGACATCGTTTGACGTAATTCGGACCTAAATTGCTAAAGTTGATGTTTTATGAAGTTTGAGAAAAATCCTTTGATTTTGAGGTTTAATTCGTTGTTATTGAGGTTATTTTGGCGATTTGATCACACGTATAAGTTCGTATGATGTTGTTGAGTTAGTACGTGTGTTTGGTTAGGAGCCCTCGTTTCGGATGTGTTTCGGGAAGTTTTAGACTTAAGAAAAATTTCAGAAACGCTGCTGTTGCACCAGTTCTGGTGTAACCGCACCTGCGGTCCTTTGGTCGCAGATGCAGAAACGCAGGTGTGCACAGTGGGTCGCAGATGCGGACTTGCTTCACAGATGCGGATATTTTTCCACAGACGCGGTTCTGCAGAAGCAGGCCTTTTCTCGCAGGTGCGGCCCCAGCGGGGCCTAGCCATTTTCGCAGAAGGGCCCACTTTTCTGCACGTGCGGTGGCGCAGAAGCGACCCCTGAACCACAGATGCGGAAGTCGGGCAGTGAGTCTTTTTAAAAACATAACTTCAGCGATTTTCTTTCAAACTTTCTCAAAAATTAGAAGACTAGGGCGATTTTCTCAATAGGTTTTCTTCTCAAATCACAAGTAAGCACTTATTAACTGATTTCTTTCAATTATCTAATGTTTTCATCAACTTTTATCAATAATCTTAGGGTTTTAATGGTAGAAAATTGGGGAATTGGGTAGAGTTAGGGCTTTTTAATTCTTTGGGAATTGGACCTCGTTTTGGGGTCGGATTTCAAAACAGATGATATATTCGGGCTCGTTGGTGAATGGGTGTTCGGGTTTTGGTCCGAACCTCGTATTTTGACCAAGCGGGCCCAGAGTCAATTTTTGGGTTTTTGGGTAGAATGATTAGAAAGTTGTAATTAAGCATTGGAATTGGATTGTTTAGCATTTATTGATGTTATTGAACCGATTATGCATAGATACGATTGTGTTGGAGCCAAATTCGAGAGGAAAGGTGGTATTTGAGGCTTGAGTTGGCCGTGGAAGTTTGAGGTAAGGGTTCGGTCTAAACTTAGCTTGAGGGATTAGGAGTTGAGTCTTATTTGCTATTTGCTTCTTGTTGAGTACGACGTATAGGCATGGTGACGAGTATCTATACGTTGGCTTTGAGCATGACCGTGAGTCCTAAATTGATACTTCTTGTATTCTTAATTGATCCTTCGAATGCTTTAGTGGGTGAATTCTTGATAATGAGTAAAGACTTAGTTTATTTTCGTGGAAGTTACTTATGATTGAGAAATGGTGATAACTGGGATGAGTAGGAGTTGAGTTAAGATTGGCTATAGCTGATTCTCCCTTGCCGGAATTTATATACTTGTACTGTTGAATTCCCTTGCCGGGATAGCGTAGTTTATTGTTGATCCCTTGCCGGGACTGTTATTATGATCACTGTTGATATTATATATGGATCGGGTTGCGCGCCGCAACATTATTATATATATGTGGATCGGGTTGCACGCGCACAACAGATATTATATTGGAGCGGATTGCACGCCGCAACAGATATTATATTGGATCGGGTTGCACGCCGCAACAGATATTATATTGGATCGGGTTGCACGCCGCAACAATGTTAAATGATAAGGGATCGGGTTGCGCGCCGCAACAGTAGTATTAATGCTTTGTTGTAGATATTGAACTGTCCCTCCGTATTTTATTAAATTACTGTTGGATTTGGTATGTTTCCCCGAAGCATGTACCCCCCCTCCCAATCAAACTATTTATTCTTGTTTATTTTCCGTCATATATTATATAACTGCACGGGTTTATCTGGACTCTGGTCCTAGCCGCGTCACTACCTCGCCGGGGTTAGGCCGGACACTTACCAGCACATGGGGTCGGTTGTGCTGATACTACACTCTGCACTCTGTGCAGATATCGAGGCGGCACTGGGACAGCAGCAGTAGTTCGGGAGCCAGCCTTCAGTCCACCGCGACACCGAGGTATCCCTGCAGGCGTCCGCAGGCCCGGCGTCTCCTCTATCTTTTATTATGTTCTGTTATATCTTGTATTCGAGACAGACAGTGTTGCTTTCTTTCAAACCGTTGTATGTAGTAATCCTAGTAGTCCGTGAATGATGTGACACTAGTTTCTGGGTAGAGACATATGTGGATTTTCTTATCATTTTGGTTCATTTTGTCTAAGTCTTCCGCTTAAATCTCATATTCCGTTGTTATTTAAATGTTTATCGCTTGTTAATGTATGTTGTAAAAAGGATTAAAACAAGAGAATTAAGAATTTATAATTTTGTGGCTTGCCTAGATTCTACGAGTAGGTGCCATCACGACACCCGAGGGTGGGAAATCCGGGTAGTGATAAGTTGGTATCAGAGCTCTAGGTTATATAGGTCTCACAATTCACGGACAAGCTTAGTAGAGTCTGAGGGATCGGTACGGAGACGTCTGTATTTATCCCCCAGAGGCTACAGAGTTAGGAAAACTTCACATTTGTTCTTTCTTGTCGTGCGATTTGGTTTCTCAATGCTAATTGAAGTTCTACTCTATTATTTCGCAGATGGCGAGAACACGCGCTTCCTGATCTATCGATCAGCAGGCGCAGCACCCAGCAGCAGCTCCCACTAGGGGCAGAGGGCGAGGCCGAGGCAATGCTAGAGGCCGAGGTAGGGGCAGAGCTCAGCCCAGGGCAGCAGCACCCGTAGCGGAGCCTCAGGTTAAATTTGATGACGAGGTTCCAGCCCCAGAAGTTCCAGTGGGCCAGTTCAGGTCCCAGAGGGGTTTATCGCTACCCCAGTTCTTTAGGATGCTTTGGTCCGTCTAGTGGGCCTTATGGAGAGTGTCACCAGGGCAAGTTTGCTCCCTGTAACACCAGCCGTCTCTCAGGCTGGAGGAGGAGTCCAGACTCCTACTACTCGCACTCCGGAGCAGGTAGCTCCCCAGTTTCAGACTCCAGCAGCTCAGCCAGTTGGAGCGGTTCAGCGGGGTGTGGTAGCTCAGACCGGCGATGGTGCAGCCATGTCTGCCGATGCTTTGTGGAGATTGGACAGGTTTACCAAGCTCTTCACTACTACCTTCAGCGGTGCATCTACGGAGGATCCCCAGGATTATCTAGACAGTTGTCACGAGGTTCTTCGGAACATGGGTATTATTGAGACCAATGGGGTTGATTTTGCTACATTTCGCTTGTCTGGATCCGCCAAGACTTGGTGGAGGGATTATTGCTTAGCTAGACCAGCAGGATCGCCAGCCTTAACCTGGGAGCAGTTCACACAGCTATTTCTGGAGAAGTTTCTCCCTATTACACAGCGAGAGGCCTATCGGAGGCAGAGCGCCTTCAGTAGGGATCCATGACTGTCACCCAGTACGAGACTAGATTCATAGATTTGGCTCACCATGCCCTTATTATACTTCCCACTGAGAGGGAGAGAGTGAGACGGTTTATTGATGGACTCATTCAGCCGATTCGTCTCTAGATGGCTAGAGAGGCTGGGAGTGAGATATCCTTCCAGGAGGCGGCCAATGTGGCCCAGAGAGTTGAGATGGTACTATCACAGGGGGGCGGTCATGGAGCGGATAAGAAGCCCCGTCATTCAGGGAGATTCAGTGGTACCTTGTCTGGGGGTAGAGATTCATATGGTAGAGGACGTCCTCCTAGGCCCTTTCAGTCAGCCCTTCAGGTTTCTCACGGTGCTTCAGGTGGTCGTGTTCTCGCATGCAGTGTTCTGATCAGCAGCCCTACAGTGCACCACCAACTCCCATCAGTGCACCACCGATCTAGAGTTTTCGGGGAGGTCATTCAGGTCGCCAGGGTTAGTCTCAATTTCCTCAGCCGCAGCATTCTGGTGGATGTTATGAGTGTGGTGAGTATGGTCATATCCGGAGGGCTTGTCCGAGGTTGGTGGGTACTCAGTCGCAGCAGCAGGGTTCCCGTGCTATGATTCAGGCACCAGATGTTCCACAGACCGCTTAGCCAGCTAGGGGCGGGGGTAGAGGTGCTAGATGTGGAGGTAGAGGATTTAGAGGTGGAGTCAGACCGCCAGAGGTGGAGGCCAGCCAGCTGCAGGCCATCCCAAAGAGGTAGTCCAGGGTGGTGGGGCCCAGCCCCGATGTTATGCTCTTCCAGCCAAGCCCGAGGCTGAGGCTTCAGATGCGGTTACCACAAGTACTGTTCTGGTTTGTGATAGAGATGCTTCAGTGTTATTTGATCCAGGGTCTACATACTCGTATGTGTCATCTTATTTTGCACCGTATCTGGTTATGCCTAGTGATTCT
>NW_017671314.1:267147-280780 GCF_001879085.1 Nicotiana attenuata
TGAGCGGGTATTGCTTCGAGTGTCGCCTATGAAGGGCGTGATGAGATTTGGGAAGAAGGGCAAGCTTAGCCCTAGCTACATTGGTCCGTTTGAGATTCTTGATTGAGTGGGAGAGGTGGCTTATAGACTTGCATTGCCATCGAGCTTATCAGCCGTGCATCTATTGTTTCACGTGTCCATGCTTCGGAGGTATCACGGCGATCCATCCCACGTGTTAGATTACAGCACTGTCCAGTGGGACAAGGACTTGTCTTACGAGGAGAAGCCGGTGGCTATTCTAGACCGGCAGGTTCGTCAGTTGAGGTCGAAGAGTTTTCCTTCTGTTCGTGTTCAGTGGAGAGGTCAGCCTCCTGAGGCATCGACTTGGGAGTCCGAGTCCGATATGCAGAGCCGTTATCCCCATCTTCTTCCCGACTCAGGTACTTTCTTCTTATGTCCGTTCGAGGATGAACGGTTGTTTTAGAGGTGGAGGATGTGATGACCCAAAAGGTCATCACTTGTTTTTAAATTTAATTCTGTGCTTCCGAGGCCTTGAAAACCTCTTTTAGCCTCGCCTTGATTTGCGTGCGCAGTCCGGGCGCGTAGCCGGAAAGCTTAAATATAAAAATCTGTGAAAAATGGTAAAATTTGGTCATAAAATGAGTTATTTTGACTTCGGTCAACGTTTTGGGTAAACAGACCCGGACCCATGATTTGACGGTCCCGGAGGGTCTGTAGGAAAATATGGGACTTGGGCGTATGCCCGGAATCGAATTCCGAGGTCCCAAGCCCGAGAAATGAATTTTTGAAAGAAATTGTTTTCTGAAATTATTTAAGGAAATTTGAAATGAAATTTGATCAGAACATGTTAGTATCGGGCCTGTATTTTGGTTTCGGCACCCGGTACAGATCTTATATATGATTTAAGATGTTTCTGTGAAATTTGGTGAAAAATGGACGTCGTTTGACGTGATTTGGACCTAAATTGCTAAAGTTGATGTTTTATGAAGTTTGAGAAAAATCCTTTGATTTTGAGGTTTAATTCGTTGTTATTGAGGTTATTTTGGCGATTTGAGTTAGTACGTGTGTTTGGTTAGGAGCCCCGAGGGCTCGGGTGTGTTTTGGATGTCTTTCGGGAAGTTTTAGACTTAAGAAAAATTGCAGAAACGCTGATGTTGCACCAGTTCTGGTGTAACCGCACCTGCGGTCCTTTGGCCGCATATGCGGACATGCAGGTGCGCATAGTGGGTCGCAGATGCGGATATTCTTCCGCAAATTCGGTTCCGTAGAAGCGGGCCTTTTCTCGCAGGAGCGGCCCCAGCGGGGCCTATCCATTTCCGCAGAAGCGCCCACTTTTCCGCACGTGCGGTGGCGCAGATGCGACCCCTGACCGCAGATGCGGAAGTCGGGCAGTGAGTCTTTTTAAAAACTTAACTTCAGCGATTTTCTTTCAAACTTTCTCAAAATTTAGAAGACTAGGGCGATTTTCTCAAGAGGTTTTCTTCTCAAATCACAAGTAAGCACTTATTAACTAATTTCTTTCAATTATCTAATATTTTCATCAACTTTTATCAATAATCTTAGGGTTTTAATGGTAGAAAATTGAGGAATTGGGTAGAGTTAGGGCTTTATAACTATTTGGAATTGGACCTCGTTTTGGGGTCGGATTTCAAAACAAATGATATATTCGGGCTCGTGGGTGAATGGGTGATCGGATTTTGGTCCGAACCTCGTATTTTGACCAAGCGGGCCCGGGGTCAATTTTTGGGTTTTTGGGAAGAATGATTAGAAAGCTATAACTAAGCATTGGAATTGGATTGTTTATCATTTATTGATGTTATTGAATCGATTATGTATAGATACGATTGTGTTGGAGCTAAATTCGAGAGGAAAGGCGGAATTTGAGGCTTGAGTTAGCCGTGAAAGTATGAGGTAAGTGTTCGGTCTAACCTTAGCTTGAGGGATTAGGAGTTGAGTCTTATTTGCTATTTGCTTCTTGTTGAGTACGACGTATAGGCATGGTGACGAGTATCTATACGTTGGCGTTGAGCATGACCGTGAGTCCTAAATTGATACTTGTTGTATTCTTAATTGATCCTTCGAATGCTTTAGTGGGTGAATTCTTGATAATGAGTAAAGACTTAGTTTATTTTCGTGGAAGTTACTTATGATTGAGAAATGGTGATAACTGGGATGAGTAGGAGTTGAGTTAAGATTGGTTATAGCTGATTCTCCCTTGCCGGGACGTATATACTTGTACTGTTGAATTCCCTTGCCGGGATAGTGTAGTTTATTGTTGATCCCTTGTCGGGACTGTTATTATGATCACTGTTGATATTATATATGGATCGGGTTGCGCGCCGCAACATTATTATATATATGTGGATCGGGTTGCACGCTGCAACAGATATTATATTGGATCGGTTGCGCGCCGCAACATTATTATATATATGAGCAACAGATATTATATTGGATTGGGTTGCACGCCGCAACAGATATTATATTGGATCGGGTTGTACGTCGCAACAATGTTAAATGATAAGGGATCGGGTTGCGCGCCGCAACAGTAGTATTAATGCTTTGTTGTAGATATTTAATTGTCCCTTCGTATTGTATTAAATTACTGTTGGATTTGATATGCTTCCCCGAAGCATGTACCCCCCCCCCCAATCAAACTGTTTATTCCTGTTTATTTTCCGCCATATATTATATAACTGCACAGGTTTATCTGGACTCTGGTCCTAGCCACGTCACTACCTCGCCGGGGTTAGGCCAGATACTTACCAGCACATGGGGTCGGTTGTGCTGATACTACACTCTGCACTCTGTGCAGATACTGAGGCAGCACTGGGACAGCAGCAGTAGTTCGGGAGCCAGCTTTCAGTCCACCAAGACACCGAGGTAGCCCTGCAGGCATCCGCAGGCCCGGCGTCTCCTCTATCTTTTATTATGTTTTGTTATCTCTTGTATTCGAGACAGACAGTGTTACTTTCTTTCAAACCATTGTATGTAATAATCCTAGTAGTCCGTGAATGATGTGACACCAGTTTCTGGGTAGAGACATATGTGGATTTTCTTATCATTTTGGTTCATTTTGTCTAAGTCTTCCGCTTAAATCTCATATTCCGTTGTTATTTAAATATTTATCGCTTGTTAATGTATGTTGTAAAAAGGATTAAAACAAGAGAGTTAAGAATTTATAATTTTGTAGCTTGCCTAGCTTCTACGAGTAGGCGCCATCACGACTCCCGAGAGTGGGAAATCTGGGTCGTGACACTCAATGGCGCTCAGATGAATTATACTGTGACTGAGCAAGAACTTCTTGCCATTGTCTATGCTTTTGAAAAGTTTCGGGCTTATTTGTTGGGATCCAAGGTGATAGTGTATACCGACCATGCTGCTCTTCTCTATCTTATGGAAAAGAAGGATGCCAAACCTAGGTTGATTTGGTGGGTCCTGTTGTTTTGACTTTGAAGTCAAAGATCGAAAAGGGACAGAGAATCAAGTGGCGGATCACCTATCTAGAGTTGAAGAGCCAGGGAGGCCAAAAGAGGATCTTGAAATCAATGATGCCTTCCCAGATGAACACATATTGGCATTGTCTAACACCTTTGCTCCCTGGTATGCCGACATTGCTAACTTCTTGGTTAGTGACCTAGTTCCCGATGGATTGGAAGCATATCAAAAGAAAAAGTTCTTGCGAGAGTGTAGGCATTACTATTGGGAAGAACCCTTCTTGTTCTGTATTTGTGCTGACAACATCATCATGCGGTGTGTTCCGGAAGATGAGGTAATGCCATTTCTCAAGGCATGCCAAGATTCTCTGGTTGGGGGACATCATGGAGGAAATCGAACTGCGCCAAAAGTGCTTGAATGGGGCTACTATTGGCCATCAAACTACCAAGACGCCAATCAAATGGTCAAGGCATGCGACCAATGTCAAAGACAAGGGTCAATATCTAAAAGGCACGAGATGCCTATGAATTTTGTGCTAGAGGTCGAGATTTTTGATGTATGGGGGATAGACTTTATGGGCCCCTTCGTGAGCTCCTATGGCATGACATACATCTTGATGGCTGTGAATTACGTCTCTAAATGGTCGAGGCAATTGCCTTACCTAACAACGAAGAAAGGAGTGTGACCGCATTTTTGAAAAAGAATATTTTCACACAGTTTGGCACTCCAAGGGTCATCCTGAGTGATGGTGGGCCTCATTTCTACAACAAGGCTTTCGCCGGGCTACTTGAAAAATATAGTGTAAAGCACAAGGTGGCCACACCCTATCATCCTCAGTCGAGTGGTCAAGTTGAAGTTTCGAACAGAGAGATAAAAAAACATCCTAGCGAAAACTGTCAATGCAAACAGGATCGACTAGTCAAGGAAGCTAGATGATGCGTTGTGGGAATATCGCACAGCGTTTAAGACCCCCATTGGCACTACACCGTACCGTCTGGTTTTTGGCAAAGCTTATCACTTGCCAGTGGAACTTGAACACAAAGCCATGTGGTCATTGAAGAAACTGAATCTTGACTGGGCCGAGCTGCTAATCTAAGGATGACACAACTCAATGAGATGGAAGAATTCTATCTCCATGCCCATGAGAGTGCAGCCATGTGCAAAGAGAGGATGAAGTTTGTCCACGACAAGAAGATTTGAAGCGGGAGTTTAATTCTGATGATTTGGTCTTACTTTTCAACTCACGACTCAGGTTATTTCCGAGCAAACATAAGTCCAAATGGTCTGCACCATTCAAAGTTGTGCGTGTGTCCCCCTATGGCGCTATTGAACTTGAGTCGGAAGATGGAACTCGAACTTTCAAGGTAAATGGTCAATGAGTCAAGCATTACCTCGGGACCGCAGGAGAAAGGCATGTGATAGAACAAATTGCTCTACGGGATGATCCAACAGTATCCCCCATAAATGAATAACTGAAAAGGAGCCAACTGCGTCGTGCCGCGACGTTAAATCAAGCGCTTCTTGGGAGGCAACCCATGTGTGGTAACACTCTTTTGTAGTTTTTATTTTATTTTTATGTAAATTAGATTGAACAAGTTGACGTGTGTACTAGAGTGCAGGTAAAATATCATGAACAGGGTCCTGGTGCTTAAGAAACTGAAGGAAAAAGAGGTCCAGATTGGGCGACAACTATGCGGTCGCAGATGCGGTCGCACAATGACTATGCGAACCGCATAGTCATCGCAGACTCAGGCAGAAAGTTTGGCTAATTTAGTTGTCAATTATGCGGTCATTTTCATTTATGCGGCCCGCATGTGCACTTTGCGATCGCATTTTGCACCGCATTTTGGGTCGCATTTGCCCAGTCATAAGTCCATCGCATAACACGTATGCGATTGCATAATGTGTTATGCGATGAACTTATGCATCGCATAACTGCCAGGTACAAACCTAACCCACTCTCCGCACACACTAACATTTGAACAAAAACAAGAAAAAAACTAAGAAAAAAAAGAGAAGAGAACGCTCACATCTGCCAAGGACAAACCACCGAAAGGATCAAAACACACTCATAATCTTTCTCATTTCCACTGTCGAATCTTCGAGCTTCAGGAATGGCACAAAAGAGGCCCAATCCAACACAATCAATGCTCGATCGTAGACAAAAAAAGGCAGCAAATCCTAGCCAACAAGCAACACAAGCCAAACGTCAGCGGGCTCGGGCACTCCGCATTACTACGGAGTGCTCCTCCCAATCTGAAGAGCAGGAGTCACAGAGTGACCTCGGACCTCCTGTTGATCTACAGGCTGAGGCACGCAGGAAGCTGGAGGAGGATAATCAACTCCGGTTTGCAATCAAGGGCTCCATAGATCTATACAAAGTCGGGCTTTCAAAACGGAAAATTCTCAAGGAGAAGCAATTGAGTTTAAATGGGCTGTCGGAGCATTACCCTCACATACCCGAGAACATCAAGTAGAGGAAGTGGGAATTCTTCACTGAGGTCCCAGATGAATACAACGAGACAGTTGTGAGAGAGCTTTATGCTTCATGTGGTGCCTCAAGGAGTGCTTCACAGAAGCGCAACAGGACCTTTGCAACCTCTGTCCTAGTGCGAGGGGTTGAATTTAGTTGTGGTGATGAAACGATCAATGAACGGTATTTCAAGGATTGGCGATCAGGCATATCTGAGTATGATGCTAAGGTTTCCAACAAACACAATGAGCGTGCCTGGGTTGCCTTCGTCATAGCAAAGGGGACACCGGCTTGGATTGACCCTAAACACAAGATTTACAAGGAGGATCTCACAAGAGAGGGTCGATATTGGATTAGCTTTGTTACGTCCCGTCTGATGCCGACCAGGAATGAAACTGACATCAACATTGAGAAAGCACTCCTCATTGCATGCATCATGACAGGGATCAAGATTGATATGGGGGAGATGATATTCCAAGAGCTGGGAATCAGAGCCAATCAGAAACAAACCTCACTTCCTTTCCCCTACTTGATCATTGCTCTTTGCCAAGCTGCCAGTGTGCCTCCTCTGCCTAGGCATGACAAAATATAGAAGGCTACCAAAGACATCGACATCATGAGAATCACTAACGCAGTAGCAAAGGAAACTGCAACTCAGACTGAGACTCCCATTCCTCTTCCAGCAAATATAGCAGCATCAGAAGGTCCAGCACAGCCGGACACCTCTTAGGCCCCAGCCACCTCCACGGCTACTCCACAGCCCTCTACTGCACAGGCCCAGGTCCCTTTACCAGCTCTGTCCAAATTGGGTCTACTTGCTCAGCATGCCAATGCTAAGGTAGACCGGCTTATCAAGGAAATTCCCAACCTCATCCGGCAAGTATTGACCCCTATCCAATCCTCCGTGATTGTTCTTCAGCAGCAACATCAGACTTATGAGCATCGCCTCAAGAGCGTTGAAGCGCGTCTCGAGAAGGTTGAGCGGGGTGAGGTTGGAAGTATGCCGCTGCTCCAGAAAGATATGAATGCCCTGAAAGCTGAGCTGCAGAAGATGCAGAGTTTAGAGTTTGATTTGACAGCCTTCCTCCCGAAGGATGCAGAGCAGGGTGCTGACACTTCCATCCCAGGCATGGATGTTGATTTCACGACATTGATGACATCCCCAGAGGCACGGCATGTTGAGCCCTCCAAGGATCAAACTCCCCCTAGATGGGTGTAATGTTAATGGGTGTTTGACATTGAATATATATATAATGGTTGGTTGATACTTATTCAATTCTTGTTCTTTATTTATGGTTGGTGGTTGCAAACATTAATCTATTCCATTTTACTCTTTCTTTACTTGGAAAGGTGAGTTAGGGTTTGGTAGAATTGAATATCAAGAACTCAAGACTTTAAATCTTGTTTAATAGAATCGCTTAAGAATAAGTGGGTTCTACTTGGCATAAATTGGTTGTTCTTATATTGCAACTCTTTTATATTTGGAAAAATCATAAAGGGAAAATACTATTCAACTATTGGAAAATATTGAGTAGTAATTTAGAAATCATTTGCATATCAAAGGACCTTCCAATAGAAATATATCATATTAACACCGATAAAATTATATTCCATTAAAGGGGACGCAACCTTGGTTTCCTTAATCGAATCATTTACATTCTCTTAGCACAATTAGTATCTCATTAATTTCACAACTATACCATTCTCTTGTTACCTTAACGGAATAGAATTACGACCCAAGTCAAGTAGCACACTACTCGAGTAACCTTTTCACGCCTATTCCCTGTGGGATTTGACCCCAACCTTGTTGGGTTACTATATTTGACACTGACCGCCTTACACTATTTAATTAAAGTGTAATTTGAGCGTATCAAGTTCCTAGAGGTATTTCCTACATATTTTCCGGGTATGCCACCCGACGGAGATAAAGACTTTTCCATTGACTTGGTTCTGGGCAGTCACCCCATTTCTATTCCATC
Source organism: Nicotiana attenuata (assembly GCF_001879085.1). Classification (NCBI taxonomy): domain Eukaryota; kingdom Viridiplantae; phylum Streptophyta; class Magnoliopsida; order Solanales; family Solanaceae; genus Nicotiana; species Nicotiana attenuata. The sequence goes on from NW_017671314.1 coordinate 275,035, forward strand.
ATACCGTATGGCTCTAGTTGAGTTGAAAAAATTGAAGGAATAGTTGCGGGATTTGCTTGACTAGTGATTCGTTAGACCTAGTGTCTCGCCTTGGGGTGCACCGGTTTATTTTTGAAGAAGAAGGACGGATCGATGAGGATGTTCATAGATTATAAGCAGTTGAACAAAGTCACTATCAAGAACAAGTATCTGTTACCGAGGATTGATGACTTATTTGACAAACTCTAGGGTGCCAATGTACTTTCTAATATTGATTTGAGATCTAGCTATCATCATGTGAAGATTAGGGCATTGGATGTCCCTGAGACAGCTTTTCGGACTCGCTATAGTCACTACGAGTTCTTGGTAATGTCATTCGGCTTGACTAATGCTCCAGCAACCTTTATGGATTTGATGAACCGGGTGTTCAAGCCTTATTTGGATTATTTTGTAATTGTCTTTATTGACGATATCTTGGTTTACTACCTCAGTTGAGAGGAGCATGAACAGCATCTGCGGATCGTACTTCAAACCTTGAGGAATCATCAATTATATGACAAGTTTTTGAAGTATGAGTTTCGGTTGGACTCGGTTGCCTTTTTGGGGCATTTTGTATCTTCCGGGGGCATTAAGTTGGATCCTAAGAAGATTGAGCTAGTTTTGAACTGGCCTAGACCTATTTCAGTTACAGAGATTCAGAGCTTTTTAGGTTTGGCGGGTTATTATCGCCGGTTCGTGAAGGGATTTTCATCTATCTCAACCCCATTAACTAAGTTGACCCAGAAGGATGATCTTTTCAGATGGTCCAACGAGTGTGAGGTAAGCTTTCAGAAGCTCAAGACTGCATTGACTACAGCCCTAGTATTAGTGTTTCCTATAGGTTGGAGATCTTATACTGTGTATTACGATGCATCGTGTATTGGGCTTGGCGCGGTGTTGATGAAAGAAGGTAGGGTGATTGCATACGCGTCTCGTCAGTCGAAGGTTCATGAGAAGAATTACCATGTGCATGATTTAGAGTTGGAAGACATTATTCAAGTACTGAAGATTTGGAGGCACTATCTATACAGCATTCTATATGAGGTCTATACCGACCATCGGAGTCTTTAGCACATGTTCAAGCAGAAGGACCTTAATTTGCGGTTGTAGAGATGGTTGGAGTTGTTAAAAGACTATGATATCAACATATTATATCATTTGGGGAAGGCCAATGTAATGGTCTATGCATTGAGTAAGAAGGCGGAGAGCATGGACAATTTGGCATATTTATCGGTAATGAAGAGGCCACTGGCCATGGATGTTCAGGCTTTGTTCAACCGGTCGTGAAGTTGGATATTTCAGAGCCTACCCAGGTTCTTGCTTGTGTTGTGGCACAGTACTCGTTGTTAGAGAGCATCAAGGCTCGCCAATTTGATGATCCTACTTGTTGGTGTTGAAAAACACGATGCAGTGGGGTGGTGCTAAGAAGGTTGTGATTGGATACGATGGTGTTATGCGGCTTCAGGGCCGGATTTGTGTTCCAAATATTGATGGGTTGAGGGAGTTAATCCTTAAAGAGGCTCACAGTTTGCGCTACTCCATATACCCAGGTGTCACGAAGATGTACCGTGACTTGAAACAACACTATTGGTGGCGGAAAATGAAGAAAGATATTGTTGCTTATGTCTCTTGGTGTTTGAATTGCCAATAGGTTAAATACGAGCATCAGAAACCGGGTGGGTTGACTCAGAGTTTGGAGATACAGAGTGGAAGTGGGAGCGCATCACTATGAATTTTGTGGTAGGCTTACCACAGACCTTGAGGAAATATGACACAGTTTGGGTTATTGTGGACCGGTTGACTAAGTCCGCACACTTCATTCCGGTGATGGCTTCCTATTCTTCAGGGCGATATGCTCATATTTACATCCGGGATATTATCTGCCTGCACGGCGTGCCTATTTCTATCATTTTAATCGAGGCACGGCGTTCACATCGTATTTTTGGAGAGCCGTACAACATGAGTTGGGAACGCGAGTTGAGCTGAGTATCGCGTTTCATCCTTAGAATGACGGACAATTCGAGCGCACTATTCAGATATTGGAGGATACGTTAATGGCATGCTTTATGGATTTCAGGAGTCGGTGGGACAAGTTTTTACCTCTAGCGGAGTTCTCCTACAATAACAGCTATAAGTCGAGCATCCAAATGGCTCCGTATGATGCCTTATATGGGAGACTATGTCGTTCGTCGATTGGTTGGTTTGGCCCGGTGAGGCTAGATTATTTGGCACCGATTTGGTTCATGATGCACTGAAAAAGGTAAAGGTGATTTAGGCTCAATCCAAGCAAAAGAGTTATGCAGACCGGAAGATTCGAGATGTGGCTTACGAGGTGGGTGAGAAGGTTCTTCTCTGAGTGTCGCCTATGAAGGGCGTAATGCGGTTTGAGAAGAAGGGCAAGTTGAGCTCGAGGTTTATTGGCCCATTTGAGATCTTGGAGAGAGCTGGGGAGGTTGATTATAGTCTTGCGTTGCCTCCCTAGCCTAGGAGGGGTAGATCCGGTATTTCATATTTCTATGCTTCGAAATTACCATGAGGACAGGTCACATATTTTAGACTTCAACAAGATTCATCTTGATGAGAACTTGACCTATGAAGAAGAGCCGGTGGCTGTTCTAGACCAGCTGGTTCGAAAGTTGAGATCTAAGATTTTTTCTTCTGTGGGAGTATATGTAGGAGTCCGAGTCTAATATGTAGAGTAGATACCCACACCTATTTACCAGTCTAGGTACATTTCTATATCCATTCGAGGATGAACGTTTCTTTTAGAGGTGGAGAATATAACGACCTGATAGGTCGTTTTGAGTACTAGCCTTTATTTCTGTGTTTTGAGATTTCTCATAGCTTCATTTGATGTTATATGACTTGTGTGCATGGTTCGTATCATTTTTCGGAAAAAGTTTATGTGAAATTTTTTTTTAAAAAAAATGATTTTTGGCTATAAAAACAATTAGAGTTGACCATGGTTCAACGTTCTTGGTAAACAACCTCAGATCAGTATTTTGATGATTCCAGTGGGTTCGTATGATATTTTTGGACTTGTACGCATGTTTGGTTGAGGTCCAAGGAGACCCGAGGGTATTTCGGCGCGTTATGTGGAATGTTGGAAAAAATGAGTTTAAACTTTGAAAAATCTTAAGTTTTGATGATCGATTCGTGATTATTGATTTTTGTTTTGATTATTTGAGATAGCGAGCGAGTTTGAATAATGTTATTATACTTGTCTGCATGTTCATGTTGGTGTCCGGGGGCTCTGGTGAGATTTGGATTAATTTTAGATCATTTTTGGCCTTGTTGAACTGCTGGTTTTTCTATTGATGCATCAGTGATTCGCGATCGCGGAGCCACTACCACAATCGCATAGGGAAAATTTGGGGCTGGGGCTGGATACACTACGCGAATGCGAGAGATAGATCGCAAATGCGACGGCTTGGGGGTACTGCCTTTCACGAACGCGTCAGGCCTCACGCGAACGTGTAGGCTTGGGAAATGTTTGGGAAGGGCTGATGGTTCTTCATCGCGAAAGCGACCCCTGGGACGCAAATGCGGAGGCTTGGCTGGGGAAATGCCTTTGCGGATCTGATGTAGACTTCAAGAACGCAATTGCCAACTGGTCTGTGTGCTTCGCTAATGCGGCAGGTGCTCCGCGAACACGAAGAGCACCTGACGCCCAGCTAAATAAAAGATGTAAGTCGGGATTTCATTGTTTCTCATCATTTTTGAAACCTAGAGCTCGGATTAGAGAGATTTTTGAAGAGATTTTCATCCCAACTTCATTGGTTAGTGCTTTTCAACTAGTTTTTATGTATTTTCATAATCACCCATTGATTTTTATCCTTAAATTTAGTATTTTAAAGGTAGAAATTAGGGATTTTTGGTAGAATTTTGAAAAATAGTAAAATTGAGATTTAGACCTCGAATTGAGGTCAGATTTCAAAATAAATCACATAACCGGGCTCGGGAGTGAATGGATAATCAAAAGTTGGTCCGAATCTCGAATTTGACCAAGCGGGTCCAGGGTTGACTTTTGTTACTTTTTTAATTTAGTTAAAGATTAAACCTCTTTTACTCGTGGGTAGTCTCTAAAGCTTGTTTTGAATTGTTTGAACTATATTTGGCTAGATTCGATTGGTTTAGAGACGTATTCTAAAAAAACGTTGTGGTTAATCATTGATTTGGTAGCAAAAAGAGGTAAGTGTCGTTGTTAACTTTGACTATAGGGAATTAGAACTTATTTGATCTATTTGCTACGTGAACTATGTGTGGGGACGGGGTAGATGCAAGGTGACGAGTATATATACGTCGTTATGGGTTAAAGCATGCAGTTGTAATATGTCTTATTTGTACCATGTTGTTTCATTCACTATGTCTTCCATGCCTTAGTTAGATATTCTTTTTTTGTTCTCTTCCGTATTTATTGCTTATGTTAAAATTTTTGTGATACCGAAAGTTAAGTTTGCTTGTTCTAGCACCATTGTTGAGGTTGAAATTGCCTCCCGCATTATTCAATACTTAGGTTGTTGTTGTTGCTTGGTGAGGAAGAGTGAAAAGCACGAAGGGTGTTGTCGTACTATACTTGCACATTATTATCATTGATTGAGCGAGTGTGAAGTAAAAGCACGAAGGGTGATGTCGTGCATATGTATTTCTATTATGATCATGTGAGGATGAGAGTAAAAGCATGAATGATGATGACGTGCACTTGCATTTATTATAACTTGGTGAGGATGAGAGTAAAAGTACAAAGTGTGATGTCGTGCGAGTTTATTGATTTTATTGTTTTACTTGATATGTGGTCATATGGATTATGACTTGGTAGTTTCGTTGCCCGTGTTGGAAAGAGGTTTATTTCTTGGTTCCTCATTTATTGTTTCAGTTTATTGTCCCATATACCTGCCCCTACTCCGTTGTTTCATTTGACTCTTTATTTATTATTCTTTTATGCATATATATATAATTGTACAGGTTTATTGTAGGTGTCTTGCCTTGGCCTCGTCACTACCTCGTCGAAGTTAGGCTCGACACTTACGGAGTATATTGGGCCAGATGTACTCATACTACACTTCTTCACTTCTTGTGCAGATTCTGGTATTGGTCCCAACGGTGTCTAGCAGAGGCTTACTCAGATCATATCTATTCAGGAGACTTGAGGTAGAGTTGTACGGCGTTCACAGTCCCTGAAGTCCCCTTTCTTATTTAGCTTATTGTTACCTTGTTTCGAACAATTGTACTTTGTTTCGGACTGTATTTGTAGTATTCTAATCGCTCATGTACTTGTGACTCCGGATTTCTGGGAGTCAGTGAGTTCAAAGTCAGCGAGTGTTTATGGAGTTGTTTTATGTATTTCAGAGCATTTCAAATATTAATTATCAATATCCTGCTTTTTAAATTGTTAAAACTTGGTTGATTCTTCAGGTAATGTTGGCTTGCCTAGTAAATAAATGTTAGGTGCATCACGGCCCGTGGTTGGAATTTGGGGTCGTTACAAATGCATTCCAATTGCCGGTTAAACCAGTAACCATAATAGGTTTATTATTGCCAATCAACCTACTTTTTTGGCTAAAAAGAAAAGCAAATGATGCCAAAGTTCATTGTCAAATCCCACTAAGAGAGGAAATGAAAGAAAGTTCTTGTCAAATGTCTCTTTATCAACTAACAGAATCCCAACCCTTATATGCTAAAAATTATATGCTTCAAATTAGTCTTCTAAGTTTTATATATATATATA
>NW_017671314.1:280800-314887 GCF_001879085.1 Nicotiana attenuata
ATATATATATATATATATATATATATATATATATATATATATATATATATATATATATATATATATATATATATATATATAATTGAACACAATACAAAATGACTACTAAAATTTTACTATCTACAAGAAAAAGAAAATACAACACACATCTAAATGTGCACTGATTATAGATAAAGACTCGAGCAACCCATATATAATCAAAACAACCATAGTGAACTAGTGCATTCGATACGGAAAAACAAGGAACTTTTTAAATACCACTCACTTCATTATTTTGATATGACACAATTTTTTTTTAGTGTTTAAGTTTAAAAATAAATATGTTATTCTAAAAATTAAGATTGAATAATCAAAAAATTAGACGATTCGGTTTTAGTACTCTGAACCACTCATTCATTTGAGGTTGATGAAATAAATACAAATTAAAAGGTTGTTAAAATGAAAAAAGCAAGATAATAAAGCGCTGGCAGGGCCAACGGCTAGTTTTTGAAGAGGACGGTCCAACGGTCAATAACACAAGCCTAAAGTGTCGGCAAATTTGAATTCGAGACAGTGTGTGCCTGTTTTGTATGGCCCAAAACCCGACAAAATTCGGACCTTTGAATTATCACTATTAATAAATAAGTACCTACTTGGCTGCTTTTCTCTTTAAAATGAGATATTATTTAAATAATAAGAAAGAAGACCAAGTGCCCTTGATAATCAATCAATAAATAAACAAATAAGGATGCTCTAAACCGTATAATTTTTAATACTTATTTCAATTAAATATATAATTTGTTTTGTTCAATTAAACCAGCTAGCTTTTTTATGATTCAACCACCAATGGATTAAATTAATATCTCATCCTTATCTTTGTTAGCTCTGTGTACCCTTAAAATTGGATAACAATTAAACTTATTAGTGATTTTAAGATATATGATTTCACATGGCACAAACTGAGAAACATGAGAATTAATGTTAGAAATTAACTGTAAAATAAGCAAACCAATGTAATGAGCAGTTATAGCCTTTGAACTAGATCGCCCTCGAACCAATCAGAGTATGTCAATAAAAAGTATGAACCGAACAACATAGCTTAAGAGAGAAAATGTGTTGTATTGCTTTGTTATGCGTGAATATAATAATCATTACAAAATGATTAGAACCCTTTTTTATATAGTAGAGGAATTCTACTTATGGTACAATTCTAAATCTAGAAGGAAATCTCATGATTGGCTAAATGTCTGGTCTTGACTCGATACGTGCCGAGATTTCCGCCACGATCCTTGCCCGATCACAGATATCTCGGCCTTTTGTTATTCGGTTTAGCAGGCTTTCTTCGATCTCATTATGTCTCTGTCTCGCTTCGGTTCGATCACGGCTGGTCTCGATTTTGATCGATCACCGACTCATGAGCTTAGCAATCTATCTCTGTGTCACGGTTCGATGCAATGCGAGGTCGAGCTTTGGTCTGTCACCCCGATTTTGATTAGCCATACAAAATTAGGGAAGTCCGATTCTAACCGTATATAAGCTCTCTTTCTTAATGGTAATCAGATTTTCGTGTCACTATAATTACTTCAAATTTATTACTTTTGGAGATTTTCATGAAAAACACAAATTTATATTTTTTTGCACTAACTTATACATCTAGTTTTTTTTAATGTAGAATTATCCTTTGAACTTGGGTGATGTTGAGGAGTGCTCCATTTACCAAAGCTCCATACTACTCGAATGTTTATTTTCACATATACATGTATGTTTTATGCTATAAATTTTAGGTCGAGATTTATACAAACTGACATAGATACTATTGACAAATGAAAGCATATATTTAAAATTATGAGAAATTTCCTTAAAAGCTGAAATTTTAGAAAGTACAAGCTACCCAATTATTTGTTCATGAATGGACCTACAAACATAGAGGCAGTTTTTTCAATGGAGTGACATAATGGCCATGCCAACTATTGTATATATCCCTATTGAATTGACAAATAATTGTTCTTAGGCCTAGCAATTTATTGGAAAATTTCAAATTTAAAAAGCTCATTATAATTTAGGTTGGATTATAGACATAAGAGGGTTATATTACTAAGAAGCTTTCTTGAGATTCTCGAGTAATTACAAAATGCTAGCTCATGTGGTTCCTCTATAGTCTATACACAAAGGCGGGAGTAATTTTTTATAATTTCCCTCAATTATTAAAGAGTTAAATATAATTTATTTTAAATCTCAAGAAAAAAAAAAAGAGACACAATGAAAAAAACATGCTAGTAGAAAAAGTATAAAATCCAATATAATCACTTTCCTATTAGATTTATAGCATGAAAAATAAAAAATAAAACGTTAGACCGATTATCACTAAACTAACACAATTTTATAAAATATAACTTAACTAGTAATGTTTTTAAAAAATAGTGAAAGTTCCTCGTAAACTAAGATTGAATTCGAAATATCATAAATACGTAAACTAATGTTGTTACTACATTAATTGAGAATTTATATATTTCTCCAATATAACACATTTTCATAAGCATAATCCGATGTCATATGGTACTTTTAAAGTTAAATTTTAATAGTTCTACATTTTTATTATTAAATTTGTCATAATACGCTCGAATAGCGTCATGTTTCAGTTGAGAACTTAGATTAGTAATGGAGTCTAATGGTTATGATTTTATTACCAGTAGTATTATATTGGGTTTGTTATTGTTGTTGGTTACGATTTCACTTAACCAATGTGGATAAAAGAATGATGAAAAAAAAAATGGAAACAAATTTAAATTTCATCAAATATATTATCATTCTTTTTTCACAAGTCTACCTCTAAAATTAAAAGAAAAAATATTTTTTCATTATCCTCATTTTATGGTACATATGTTTCAATTTACTCTGTCCCATAAGTTAATACTTTTTATATTTAAAAATAACTTGATTTTAAATTTACTATTTTATGTGATTTATAACTAATGAGATTTACGACTTATTTAAGATTAAGAATTTAATTTTTTTTATTAAAAAATGTTATGTATCGAATCAAATAATATTACATAAACCGATTTTATATACCTATTCTGTGTTACAACTTACAACGAACCCTCTCCTCTCTGGACTTTGTTGGCATGTAACGTACATATATCAATGAAGATTGGCTCTTTAATCCATTCATCAATGATTTATTAAAAGCCATCCCTTTCTGGATTTTGTGGGTGTTATTTCAACTAGGGAAATCGAAATCAAATAGACCCACTACTCCTCTAAATCCCCACACCCATCTCTCTCTTTCTCTCTCCTCAATCGGAAGGTATTTTTTTTCCCATCTGGGGTTTCTCTTTCTCTCTCTAGAATTCTGTTTCTTGCACTATCTTGATGCCTGTTGTTGTGTTAAAATTCAATCTTGATTATCGGTACCTGATTCTTGACTTGGGACTGATTAAAGATTTGATTTTTAGAATTGGGTTTTCCATTTCTTGGATTCTTTTCAGATCGGTGCTTTATCTGATTTTAATTGTAAAATGGGACTTTTTTTTGTATGTAAAGTTCTTTTCTTTCATGGTTGGACTTGTGTTTCTGGTTTAATTGTCAAGATAGGATCTTTTTACTTGACTAATTAGGTTTTCACTTGCTGTGAAGATTCCAATATATTTGTATTTGTGTCTTTTACAGTTTTACTGACTCTTTATGTGCTTATCTTGGTGCATTTGGGATATGTGTTAATAGCAAAATTGGGTTTTAATTTGACTCAAAGTGGCTATAGAAAAGTATATCAAGTCTTGACTTTGGTTGTGATAAGCAATAAACCTTTTAATCTTCGATCTTCTTTGTTTGTGAGATTATGTAATTTCTATTCTCCCCACTTCACCTTACTAGGGTTTTTAGTTTGTATTTGAAATTGAATTTGATAAAGTCTTTGGACTATCTTTTACTGTATCTGCTATTCGATGGCGATTTGATCTTGTGCGAACATGGTTAGGCATATAGGATTTTGGCACTGATTTATTCTTGTGGAGTTATTGTCTCAACATGAGGTTTCCATCTGAAAATATCTGCTCTGGTTATTGGTTCCATGGTGCTCAACTTTTGGCTAGGAAATATATCATTATCTGAGCAATGTCGTTACATTTGACATTACGCTGAAACTAGTCAATCTACCATATCTGATGATGTTGCTGTCCTGATTGTGAAGGGATTTTTCTTTTTTGTAGTTGAACATTATAAATAATCAAGAATAGGTATACCGATAATCAAGATTCTATCGAGCTTATTAACAAAATAGGTATGCCGTAGGCTCATAGGAAATTTTTGTGCTACTAGGTAGATAGTGTAAGTTCAGAAAGCTAGAGCTGAATGTCTGATTGGAATAGTCAAGTGTAGTATTTCATCTCGAGTATCACAAGAGATATTATTTCACTTTTTGTCTAATTGTATTGACTAATACGAATAAGAGAAGTCTATGAACTTTTGTGGTTCTCAGACACATGTTATCTGCATCTGGTGGATTAGCACAAGGTGGATCGTTTTGAACAGCTCTTTAGTTGCTTGTGTCTTATGATTGTTTGAACGAATCTTGAAGGATTGTATTCTGATGATCTTTTTCTGGCCCTTTTGCAGGATCCAATAATAAGTTGATTGTCTTCAACATCTGAACTACCAGCAAAAACTACTTGCGTGCAGTTGCCAACTGATCCTAGGATTATACTTATATTTGGCTATGGTATTTAATCAAATTCAATATGTTGCTATTACTAGGTTTCTTGATGTCATTTTCTCCCTATGTGCAAGTGAAATTGTTCTTACTTTTTCCTTATGCCATCTGTCAATTGATATTCTCCTTAATTTGGTGTGGCATAGGCAACTAATGAAAATCTCCCACCAAACGTGATAAAACAATTGGCAAAGGAATTGAAAAATCTTGATGAAACTCCTCCCGAAGGCATCAAAGTAGGTGTAAACGATGATGATTTTTCAACCATATATGCGGATATCGAGGGCCCAGGTATGGTGTCTTTGTTGTCTATATTTCAGTTTTTGAGACACAACAGTTGTTCTAATTGCTCTATCACTACATGCAGCTGGGACTCCTTACGAGAATGGGGTTTTCCGCATGAAGTTGATTTTGACGCACGATTTCCCTCATTCCCCGCCCAAAGGTTTGTCTCTACATGCAATGTTTTTAAGTTTTTCCTGTGACATGCTTTTGTAGTCTTTTACTTGTATCTAATTTAGCTTTGCATTAGCTTTTGTTTTAATCAGTTGGGCCCTGTATTAATCACAATTGAAGCGCCTTAGTCGTATTTTCCCCTTCATTCCTTTGTTTTAGGACTTTCCTTTTGCAAGCTCTTTTTTTTTTTTCCGTGATAAGTTACAATTGCTAGTTCTTTAGGGAAGATCTTTGTCACTTTTCATGACATATTTCCGGAACAGTTACCTTTTGCCAATGCTTAGGCCCAGTATGGACGAGCACATATAACTTACATTTTTTGTTTATCTCTCTAGGTTATTTTCTGACCAGGATTTTTCATCCCAACATTGCTTCCAATGGCGAAATTTGTGTCAATGCTCTGAAAAAAGATTGGAATCCTAATTTGGGCCTACGACATGTTCTCATGGTAAGTTTCTGCTTCTTCTAAGTCAAATATCGAGCCTGCCTAGATGACTTTAATAATATAAGTGTGAACTGACCTTTTCCTTTCTTTGATTTGTTATTTTGCTGTGGTCGCTGCTTTGTATTAGGTGGTAAGGTGTTTACTGATCGAGCCATTTCCAGAATCTGCATTAAATGAGCAAGCTGGTAAAATGCTGCTTGATAATTATGACGAGTATGCTAGACATGCAAGGTAAGTTAGTGTCACTTCATTATGTCACACTTGTACGATTTTATCACATTCTTATCTGGTATTACTCTGACTTGCTTAATTATCCTGTATCTAAATGCCATTTTATTTTCGGAGAGAACATGATTTTGTCGTGCTTAAGTTGTATCTTATTTTTGTGGATTCATGGAATGATGCTACCGTTAATTTTGATGACATGGTTGAAACTGGGGATGCAAATAGGAATTGATCATACATCTATCCAGTATTAATCAATTTATGATGACCAAAAAAGCGAATCACAACTCAGGCTCATTTCTCTTTGTAGATGTAAAATGTGACAAGGAGGATGAAGTGCCATAAAATTACCTTCTATCAAGTGTTATGAATTTTCATGATATGCTAGACTGCTTAGGATTTTAATGTTTTTAAGCCAGCAGTATCTTTGTATTTTTACAGTATCAGCTTGATACTGTTTTTAATAAAATCTTCACCTTATCAAAAAAAAGTGTTTGTAGGCATAAACCTGGAATTCCTGCTCGTAAATCCAACGGCTAAGTTGCATAGGGACTTTAAACCACTGTTGCTCACTAGCATGGCTTATGTGTTTGTGGGGAATATTGTTTCGATATAACTTATGACTAGCTACCTTTTGTAGTTTAAACCACTGTTTCGATTGCCGAATGTACTACTTACTCACCGTCCAATGTTCCTCTGTGTTTAAACATGCAGGCTTTATACCAGTATTCATGCTAAACCAAAGACTAAGTTAAAAACAGGAGTTATTTCCGAGTCTACTACAGCCCTAAATGTTGGCCAGACAAATACTTCACTGTGTAACGTTGATCAGAAGACTGCAATATCTGGAGTTACACCTCTCCAACAGCCTTCTCCATTAGCCCCTACAGCTAACATTGTAAAAGGTGGAAACAGTCTAGACCAGCCGCCAGCCCCCGGTTCAACTGCGGACACAGCGGTTAGTGGGTCAGCAGCACCACCATCGGTAACCCTGAAGAAGGAAGCTGGATTGCATAAACTCCCTGCAGATAAAAAGAAGATTGATGCGAGAAAGAAAAGCTTGAAGAGATTATAACTTGTTTTAATGGGGGGACTAAATCTTATTTTCTTTTTGGTTGCTTTTATTTGATAGATGAAAGAAACAGTTCTGCAGAACTGAGCTTGTATTATGTCCTGATAAATGAAATGGACTATTTGAGTTGTTCCTTTCAAGTTTTATGGTTACATTGTCAGTCTTGAAATTTTTTTGTTCAAAATTTGAAGTCTGTAGTTTGCAATGGTTGCAACTCAATCAGGCAATTGTAAGTTATAATAACTTGTGGTCGAAGTTGCATCCGATTAAAAAGGGGGATTTGGAATATGAAATTATGTTGTTTATCGATTATCTTTTTTGTAACCAGAAGCGGGCAATATATACATGTTTCCTTTTTGTTACAAGGAAAAGATTATCTTAATCCTTAAACAGTGCATAAACCTATACTTTTCTCCTCCTTTCCAGCTGAATAACTTGTCAAAGGGGGGAAACAGAAGAGAAAAACGGTTTCTCATTGTGATGATAAAGTGCTTAGCTTATCACCTTCTTTCTATCACTAAATCAAGTTTTAATACTTGGAAATTAACATCGATCCCAAAGATGAAATTGATAGACGTTGGAAAAAAAAAAAGGCTGTCCGATGTACTAAGCTCCAGCTATGTGCGGGTCCCAAGAAGGGCCGGACCACAACGGTCTATTTTATGCAGCTTTGCCTTGCATTTCTGTAAGAGGTTGTTTTCACGGTTCGAAAATTTAACACTATTTACGTATCAACTTGAAGTGACAGTTTTGAAACATCGACTGCAAGTTTAACCAAAGATTCTTTATTAGCTTCAATTTTAACCAATAGATTCTTTAATCACAAGTGTTATCAACAAAAACCAGAAACCTCAAAGAAGATTACCATTTAATTCGCGGAAACAACAGCACAGTAATGCTGATAAAGGAAATGCATTCATCAATTAAGAGAAGAAGAAGAAGAAGAAGAAAGATACTCCACCACTCTTACAATAAAGCACTACATTCATTCCAGGTCCAATACATCCAGATGGTACAACGAAACACATTACACTAGGCAAATCCTATCCCAATGAATTATTTTTGGATTTTCACATTTTTAACAAGTCTAAACTTCAACTTCAATAGAAGATGGTGAAATTACTTGGCCATCATGACCTTAACAAACTCCTCATAGTTAATTTGGCCATCACCATCGACATCTGCTTCCCTAATCATCTCATCAACTTCTTCATCAGTAAGCTTCTCCCCAAGGTTAGTCATCACATGACGAAGCTCAGCAGCGGAGATGAAGCCATTTTGATCCTTGTCGAACACTCTGAACGCCTCTTTCAGTTCCTCCTCGGAGTCAGTATCCTTCATTTTCCTGGCCATGAGGTTTAGAAACTCAGGGAAGTCAATGGTTCCGTTACCATCTGCATCCACCTCGTTTATCATGTCTTGGAGCTCTGCTTCGGTGGGGTTCTGTCCCAGCGACCTCATCACAGTCCCAAGCTCCTTAGTCGTGATGCAACCTATACAAAACTTCACAATTACCCTACTATACGAAAAATACTTAACAAAACACATTTCTAACCATAACATTGGGTCAGTAAGCTACTTCCCAATTCAAACAGACATAAGAAAACAGTAGATGCACCACCTTCCAACTTATGTCCAGAAAATATCAAAGCTAAACGATCAATTCTGGGTAACTTATAAGCCCGAACCGATAATAAAAATAACAAAATCTTTGTTGATTAAATAAATCCAAATATACAAATCAGACGCCCTTTTTTAATCGTAACCCAGTAAATAAATTCAGAAGATAAAGTTTTCAACCATCTCACTAATCAGAATCTCCAAGTAGACACCAGAATCAGCAGTGCACCACACAAACGGATAACTATACTAAGAAGCTCCCTCAATTAATGTTACTTGTATTTATATTTAAGGATCACAATAACATGAACTAGCATAACCAGTTCCAAAGTGGTAAATTACAAACAAAACTGCTCAGAATTCACATAACAGCTAAAAACGAATCCCCCCACGAGAGAACTAACATCATCCCTGACATACCATTCTTCCTCAAACAAATCTGTTGCCAGAATTTATATCACTCTAATTTGGCACAAACAGAACGCAATATCTGCTCTTGTTTAACATCATAGTCTAAAAAGAAGAAAATGATTTCCTTCACTATGGGGAAAAACATGCTCCTTTATAAATATATCATCTCTTTACGTTACTCGTCCAACCAATACTAAGACATTATTATCAATCGTTAACACAAGATCTGCATCAAATTTTCAATGCAAAACACTATCCATAATTGATGACACTATTATCAACCTTAAATAAATAATTTCCATTTGAAAACATTTACCACAAATAATATTTTGAGGAAAGCCTTTTCCTTCCTACCAAAAGACAATTGTTCCTCCAAACCAAAATCAGTTCAAACAAAGCCCGCCATAGATTTAGAAAGGGATTTTTGGCAGCATTTAAAACAAGCTAAAACCACAAGGTAAAGGCCAACTCTATCATCAAAATTAGATTATTTCTCCTTCTACCCCTAATCCAATTCAATTTACTCAACTTCTCGAAATGTCTCTTAATTAGTTTTCAAAAAATACAATAATCCATCAAAGTAACATCAAACTACAAGATTTCCATGTTCACTAGTTTTTTAGCATTTCTTCAAGCAAGGAGAGCAATTATTCCCTGTTAACCGAGTTAACATTTCTCATATATCAATCTGACACCTTAAAAACCAAACACCAAAAGGGACTAACACCTCAGAATCAATCAATTTATTAAAACCAAACGTCAGATCTGAAAATAAATTTGATCATACACATGCCTATATAAACATCAAACACAAAATATATACTCCTTTTGTACTAATTTATGTGTCACACTTTATTTTTTTTTAAGTTTTTCGCGCAAAGATTGATACATTTACGTATCTAGAAACAATTTCATCTTTAAAATTACCATTTTACCTTTGATAAGACATTTATAGTGACAAAATGAGATATTTATAGCCACAAAAATGTAAATTTCATATTTTAGATCACAAGTTTAAAAAAAAAAATTATTTCTTAATATCATCACATAAATTGGACATGGGCAGAGAGAGAAAGAAAATCGAACCATCTCCGTCCTTATCGAATAGGCTGAAGGCCTCCTTGAACTCAGAGATCTGGTCATCGGTTAGCTGATCCGCCATTTTCTTCTTCAATTCAACTACAGAGAAAACTTAAGAGAGAAGATTGTTCTGGAATTTCAGACACAATAATCGTCTTTTCAATTCACTTCGATTTCGGAACTATGGGATTATTGCTACTTTTATACCAATGACTACAATTTCTATGCTAAATAGAATAAGTAAAAAAAATAGAAAGAAAGAATTGGATTAAAGAAGAATAAATAACAAAATAAGTAAAGACTTGTCTCTCTCCCTACATTATATGCGGACGTGATCGGTTTATTTGTTTCAATGTTTCCGGTTTTCCCGCTTTGCCCTTATTGCCATAATGTAGTAATAAATATAGTTTAGAAAATTATCTTATATAAAGCAAAAATTAATGATATTTATCCATCTTAATAAACTTATTTCACTTACTAAACCTCAATTTGTGCGATTTCACTTATAGTTTGGAAGTGTATGTTCTAAGACTTTGAGGAATATACAAAAATAAATAAAGTTGCAAACTTTGTCGCTTTAAAATGCTTATAAGAATTTTAAATTTTTGAGAAGTAAATTAAGACAAATATTTAATTTGGCGTAGATCAAACAATATTCTTAAGCGAACTTTCGTATATAATATAAATAATACTTGATAATTTCAATTGGATACTTGGTTGATATTTTTTTTATATTTTATTAGTTAATTTTTAATCAGTATGCACTCACTTTATTTCAAGAATATAAAACAGTCTTTTTCTAAATTTTAGTGGATTAATTATGGCAACAAATATTGTACTACTCTACCAAAGTGTATATTAGACAATTAAAAATAACTAAAAGCACTTTCAACTTTTTGAGTTATGTCAATCTCTTTTTAGCAAGTTGGTATTATATCAACCTATGGAATTAAATTCTCTCTCCATTACATATATAGATGATTCTTCTATTATTATATAGAATTCAAAGAAATAGACCACAAATAAGTGTTGATAGCATCTCTTTAACCAGTTTGATTTTATTGTTGAAGTGCGCAAGAAACAAGATAACTTGTATCCATCCCCTTTATGGTAATATCTCATCAAATGTATCATTGATTTTATCAATCTTTTCGAACACCATAGATTTACTTAATAAATAATCAACCACTACTTTTTTTATTAAAAAAAAATAATCGGAAATGTAAAAGCTGTTCTGATCTCTTCAAAATATTACTCCTATTATCAAAGGGGTAAAACGGTAAACTCAAAAAGCAAGTCAAACATAAAGAAACAAAAGAAGTGTACGAACTAGTGTCATGTGGTTCCATCATTAGATCGCACATCATCTCAGTGACCACTTATTGTGTGCCACGTGTATTCAGATTTTCTCATTTTTTTCTTAATTTCAATTTCTATCTTTTCTAAAAACAATAGAAAGGCAAAAGAATAAAAGAAAAAGGCCCATTTTTCTCTCTCTTCCATTAGACAAAACGCGGTTACGCGTTTCTTACGCGGTATGCTTACGGTGACCTAAAACGAAGGGTGGCTGCTACGTAGGATTATGTCGTTTTCGCTTTAATTGGACAAAAAGAAAGAAATAAACTCTCCCTTGCAGGCTTGCACCCCCGAACTTATTCATATTTACTGATTCTCCCCCTCTCTTAACTTTCTTTTTTTAGTAATACAACTCTTCCTTTGTTTTTTGGTTTTCTCATTGCATTATGTTTACCTCGAAATACGAGTTACAATTAATTTTAATTTTTAGTTTTAAAGATACGTGATTAGGTTCAATACCAATTAATAATCAAGAAATATGAGTAAAAATGAAAGAGACAAGTGAATCAAACTAATGTTGCTTGACAGCGGCGACCTCGAGCTTAGTGACCTCGAGGTGGGCTTAGAACAACCAGAACGATTAAGTAAGAAGAGTAGAGCTAAAGGAAAATGCAGATGAACAGTAGACAAAAAGCAGAGAGTATATTCTTTTCTCAGTGATTATATGATGTTACAAATGATTGGGGTCTCCTTTATATAATAGGGGAACCCTAAATAAGGAATATTTCTATTTACAATAGGGAATATTCTTGATACAGCTGTCTAACCGCCTAGTACGGAATCGTACAATCCTATCCCGAGATTTGCGCCACGATTTTGGGGACGTGGCAGGAATCTTGTCCTTCTGTAACAAACTCACAACGGCACTATCTCGGAGTTGGTTGTACTCGGTTCCGGTGTTCCTCGAGCACTTATGTATTCGAGCCTCTTATTCTACCTTCGATCCTAAGCTTGGCTCTGATGTCCCTCTAGCACTTAGATCCTCGGGCATTGCACTCTGTCTTCGAGCTCGAGTTTGGTTCATCGAGCTCGGACTTGACCTTGCCTGAACTCGGGCTTAAGCTACCCCTCGAGCCCGGGAAATTGGGCATACCTAATTTCGACCGTATACAGATAGCCCCCGCGTTTCTTGGAGTGTAATGACAAGAAACGAATTGAGTCCTTGATCTTTACCCGGACTTATCATGGTACCATCGTCGTGATGCGGGCTATAAAGGAAACAAAGCTTCGACGCTGGCCTTTCCTGAGGAGAACTCCAAAAACGCTAGTGAATCTTGCGGTGGATAAGATTCTGAGGATGAAGATACTTCTATTGATAAGGATTGTGCTGCTTAGGTTTCATGCTTTCCGTAACCTTTTGCCTTTATTTTGAGATTGATCGACAATAAGTACTGCCCTCGAACGTTTCTGATCAACGGACCAAGAATGACCATTTGGACATGAATTTTAAGTAGCTCTTAAGCTTAATAGTCGATTTACTTGATCTTGAGGTAAAATTAGCCTCTAGGCATTATGGATAGTCCTCGAGTGAGAGTTTGCTCGAACTCGGGTTAAGATAGCCCGTGGGCAGTATAGATGAGTGAGGATTTGCTCGAACTCAAAGTAAAGTTAGCCCTTAGGCTTTATAGATAGTCTGTGAATGAGAGTTTGCTCGAACTCGGGTTAAGATAACCCGTGGGCTGTATATTTGAGTGAGGATTTGCTCGAACTCGAAGTAAAGTTAGCCCTTACGCTTTATAGATAGTCCCCGAGTGAGAGTTTGCTTGAACTCGGGTTAAGATAGCCCGTGGGCTGTATATTCGAGTGAGGATTTGCTCGAACTCGAAGTAAAGTTAGTCCTTAGGCTTTATAGATAGTCCACGAGTGAGAGTTTGCTCGAACTCGGGTTAAGATAGCCCGTGGGGTGTATATTCGAGTGGGGATTTGCTCGAACTCGAAGTAAAGTTAGCCCTTAGGCTTTATAGATAGTCCCCGAGTGAGAGTTTGCTCGAACTCGGGTTAAGATAGCCCGTGGGCTGTATAGTCGAGTGAGGATTTGCTCGATCTCGAAGTAAAGTTAGCCCTTAGGCTTTATTACATTGTCCCTTAGGCTCTTTTGGTTGGCCCTTAGGCTCTTATATATCGGCCCTTAGGCTCTTTATGTCGGGCCGCATGGTAAGAACTCGACGAGATTCCCAGCATCTCGTAGAAAAAGAGTATGTAATGTAGATTATTCAGCCTCTAAAGTGACTATGATTTTTCCCTCTTTTTGGCTAAAAGACTTAGTGAAGACTTTTGTATGCCTTAGCATGTGTTTTTTTGTACCCATTGGGTTTTTCGAGGGTTCGACGTATCGAAACCTTATTAGTAACTTGTTTGTGTAATGATAATCGAATACCTCTTGAGGTTTTTTCGAAGGCTGAAATTATTGAAGCGTTTAAATTATTCGAGGGCTGATTTTATCGAAGCCCTTTCTGCTTTTGCCGAGGGTAGCCGAGTTTAACCGATTTTTCGAAGTATTTGAAGGCCTTTAATTTATGGCGGAAGTTGGATGACTCCGAGCCGCATTATTTCGGCTGTAGCCTTTTACATGACCGTAGTCTTTAATATGGTCGTAGCCATTTAATATGGTTGTAGCCTTCGGGTATGTCTTTTGGACTTGTTTCCCGATAACATTTTGAACTTGTTCGAAATGTTAATCCCCGAATGTGATAGCCTTGGCCTGTATATCGGGGGTGCCTCTTGAGGTCTTATTGTTTAGATAGCTCGGGTAGGTAGCCCCCGAGTGTTTGAGATATGCTTCCATTTAGGTTAAGATAGCCCTTGGGCTTTCGTATCTGTTACGGATTTCGGTTGTCTCCGATCCGCGTTAATCTGGCCGTAGCCTTTTTAGTTCGGAACTTGCCCTTTGGGCTTATCTTCCGTTTCACTTCGAGCTTGCCCGAAATGTCAGTCCCCGGGTGGGGTGGTCGTGGCCCATAAATTCGAGGATTGCCTTTATGGTCTTATGGTCTCGAAATGTTAGCAGTTTGATCCCGTTTGCTTTTGGGACGGCAGTCCTAGAGCTTGGGATCAGTTGTTCGAAGTTTCGTCGTGGTCGACCCTTAAGCGTGTTTACACAATAGATCAAGAGTATAGAATATGAAATTTCTCTAAAGGCATGAGATATCATGGAAAAATACTTCTCTCAATGGATGATTATATATGAGCGCATGTTTGATGTTTGGGGCTCGAGTGACATATATGGGTACGGTTCATCTGACCATTTGACCCTTACAACATTTTTCTTTCGAGGCCCTGCCGTCATGAAGTAATCTCCTTGCCACAAAGTAGTCATTCGAGGGTAATGCCCCCCGATACTCGAGGCTTATTGTAGGGCACTTCGGATACTGTTGGCGTGCTCTAAGTTAGCACGATCAATGGTTGCCTCGTTAAAAACCTTGCCGTAAAAACCCATTTGGGATAAAACCTGATCTAAGGGAAAAAGAGTGCAATACGTGCTTTAAGACCCATAACTTCCTGCCGATCCTCACCGATAACCTACAAGCGTTA
This sequence comes from Nicotiana attenuata, assembly GCF_001879085.1. Classification (NCBI taxonomy): domain Eukaryota; kingdom Viridiplantae; phylum Streptophyta; class Magnoliopsida; order Solanales; family Solanaceae; genus Nicotiana; species Nicotiana attenuata. The sequence continues at coordinate 295,684 of NW_017671314.1, forward strand.
GTCGAAAAAATAGAAAAGTTGGGGCCGTACCTTTATTCGGATTTTGGATATTCGACGTGATCTTCTTCGGCGTCGAGTCCCCGTGGGTTTTGACCTCGATCATTTCGTGCGAAGCTTCGCCTAGATCCGATGCTCCTACGATCTCTGTTGTATGGTTGATATCGATCTTTACTCGATCTCGGCTCTCGATCAATGTCCCTTTTGACCCTATCCACGGGCCTGTTAGAATAAACGGGCCACGAAGGAGTCCCAGTTGATCATCCTCGACCCTAATATTTGACTGATACCGATTGTGTACGTCGGCCCAAGTGACAGCCGGATACTCGATTAAACTTTGCTTCAACTGCTGCGAAGCTATAGAACTCCGAGTATTGAGACCTTGAGCGAAAGCTTGAACAACCCAGTCATCGGAGATCGGGGGCAAATCCATTCTCTCCGTTTGGAACTGAGACACGAATTCCCTGAGCATCTCGTTATCTTTCTGCCTTACCTTGAAAAGGTCCGATTTCCTCGTTGCAATTTTGAGGGCTCCGGCGTGTGCCTTCACAAAAGAATCTGCAAGCATAACAAACAAATCAATAGAATTAGTGGGTAAGTTATGATACCAAATTAAGGCACCATTCGATAGAGTCTCTCTGAATTTTTTCAATAGTACAGATTCAATTTCGTCATCTCCTAAATCGTTTCCTTTGATGGCACACGTATACGAGGTGACGTGTTCATTCGGATCGGTCGTCCCGTTATACTTGAGAATCTATGGCATACGAAACCTCTTAGGGATTGGCTTCGGAGCAGCACTAGGGGGAATGGTCTTTGCACGAACTTTTTAGAATCTAGCCCTGCCAATATCGGTGGTGCCCCTGGGATTTGATCAACACGGGAGTTGTAAGTCTCCAACTTTTTGTCATTTTCATCAATCTTCTTTTCTCCGGACTCGATCCTCTTAGCGAGCTCTTCGAGCATCCTCATAATGGTGGGGTGAGTCCCCGAGTTATTTCTGTTCGACCTCTCCGGTTCTGGTTCATCATGCCGAGTATTTTCATGTTCAGCTACGGTCGGAGTCTTATTTTGACTTTGAAGTTGAGCGATGGCGATTTGCTGAGCCTGCAGCATCTCGAATATCACTTGGAGGCTGGCTCCCCAATCTCCTACTCCTGGTGTTCCTTGGTCCCCTGGTCGGGCTTCCCTACGTACACTCCCTTTGGGGTCTGTGCCTAAGTTGGTGTTTTTAGAAATATGAGAACTAACGTCAACTGGTTCCATGTTTGGCACTTCCCCAGGGTTTACCGGTAGTACACCGACCCCTATATTATTGTTTTCACCAAGACCTTCATTGTCATGAGCAGGTGCATTTTGTGAGTTAGACATGTTTCAGCCTGAGAATAAAAAATTCTTGATAAGAAAAAGTGTAAAACTAACGTGTGTAATAAAAACCAGTAAAGAAACTATCACTATTTTCTTTAGCCCCACGGTGGGCGCCAAACTGTTTACCTCAAAAATACGAGTAACAATTAAATTTGATTTGAGGTTTTAAAGATACGTGATTAGATTCGATACCAATTAATAAAAAGAAATATGAAGTAGAAATGAAAGAAACAAGTGAATCAACCCAATGTTGCTTGACAGCGGCGACCTCGAGCTTAGTGACCTCGAGGTGGGCTAAGAACAACAAGAACGATTAAGTAAGAATAGTAGAGCTAAAGGAAAACGCTGATGAACAGTAGACAAAAAATAGAGAGTATATTCTTTTCTCAGTAATTATATGATGTTACAAATGATTGGTGTCCCCTTTATATAATAGGGGAACCCTAAATAAGGAATATTTCTATTTACAGTAGGGAATATTCTTGATACAACTGTCTAACCGCCTAGTACGGAATCGTACAATCCTATCCCAGATTTGTGCCATGATTTTAGGGACGTGGTGGGAATCTTGTCCTTCTGTGACAAACTCACAACGGCACTATCTCGGAGTTGGCCGTACTCGATTCCGGTGTTCCTCGAGCACTTATGTCTTCGAGCCACTTATTCTACCTTCGAGCCTGAGCTCGGTTCTGATGTCCCTCTAGCACTTAGATCCTCGGGCATTGCACTCTGTCTTCGAGCTCGAGTTTGGTTCATCGAGCTCAAACTTGACCTTGCTTGAACTCGGGCTTAAGCTACCCCTCGAACCCAGAAAATCGGGCATACCTGATTTCGATCGTATACACAAACATATCCATATGTGGACATTTCTAAGTTCTTTTGTTTTTACAATGTACATATCACATGGATGCTAATAAAAGAATTAACTGCACTCAATGTTTATAGCAAATTATTTATATATTTAATTATAAATAAGTAATTATCGAGTCTTTTACATTTCGTATATATGTAGGTCTCTAATAATCTCTTCTTATCTATGATTGGATCTTCGAAATTTATTAATTATGCATTGTTTTACCATATTAATAGTTCTCTACTTCTCTAGTATAAAGATATCTTAAAAAGTACTGAAAAAGACTCTTAGTCGTATAAATCAACTTTATCAGCCTTAATAGTATATTTCACTTTCAATTTCGACGTGTATAGAGATTAACAGATGTGACAAACATTACCAAAACAATCACGTAAACTTACCAAATGTCATGTTTTATTAGGAATTTGCTAAGAAACGATCTGGTCCAATTAATTGTCTACAAAACCCAAATCCAAATAAAAAATACACATATTTCAGTTATTTATATCATAAGGAGAAGATATGTTTGTTTTTGTTAAGGATTTACGTGGTTTAGATTATGCAAACTTCTACATTATGTAAGAAAATGGTTACCACATGCATATCTATTCGATTTGATTAATTTCATTAGAGTAATCATATCATATCATATCATATCATCATATATGATCTATCTATCTATCTATATATTATATTAAAAGCACGAAGATCCTTAGCAAATTGTCGTTCGCCTTTTTTATCTCTTAGAAATATATTTCACATTAGACAAAATCGTAATTCAATAATTTTCCTAATATTTAGGAATAGTTGTTTAATTATATTCCTAATATTTAATAATAGTCATTTAATGATTTTCTAATTTGAGCTACATAGGAAAAAAAAAATGATATTTCGGACTTTGTGTATAAATCGTTTCTTTATTTAGCTACGCAGGATAACTATAATTCCTCCTTAATTTTTAATAATGTTAGGACTTCAAATCAGCCTCTAACTCTATTTATGAAATTCGCTTGCAAATTGATTATGCACTTCACGATTTTTTTGTTTACTTCACGATTGGCTACTTGCATAACTCACGAATATTTATTTATTCCGTTGCAAGGACTTTGAGTCTTCCATATTTCTTTTTTATATTTTTATTAAAATAAACAAAGACTTTTTATTAGTTATTCGCACGATTTAGTTGCAAATTGATTATTCATATTATTTGTGCATTCTTGAGTAATAACAGAGTTCCGCCTAATATGTATTTAGGATTTTAAATCAACTAATTTTGTGCATTAATTTCTTTCTTATTAAATATAAAAAATTATAATACGTCGTATAAATTTTTTCATTATTTGTATTTTGATAAGATTAAGAAAATCAAAAATGGTAAAGTCCACAAAAAATAAGTAAGAACTAAATGCTACTTAAGTCGGTCATTAACGTCGGCACTCCTTTGATATTCAAAAATATTTAGGTTCTCAAATTAAATGCCTTTTGCTTTTATATACATACGTTGTTTAAATATTTTTGACATATTACTATTAGTGCTAACATTTTAAAATATATTTTAATGTTACTTAACCAAAAATATAAAAGTGAATCTGAATATTTTGAAAGGACTTTTTTAGAACTTTGATACGTGAAGAAAAAGTTGAGGAAAAATTTAATAGTAAGAGAAAAAAGATACTATAAAAAGATAATTTTGGATAAAGGCCAGAAATTTAAATTTGAAGATATTATTTATTCTTTAACGTATGGTTGAGAAATAAGTGACAAGCTCAAATACAAATCAAAGTTAGAGTCCTTTTGTGAAGTGGGGGTATGAGGAGATTAATGTGTACGCATACCCTACCTTTACCTTAAGAAGGTAGAGATGTTGTTTCCGGTAGACCCTCGACTCAAGAACAGTGAAAAAAAGCAACAAACAGATAAGATCTAGCTAAAATGATAAACATTAAATATTTTTAAAAATTACACTTTTTTTAGTTCTTATTTTATAAGTTATTTTTATTATTAATAATACTTATCTAATTTGTTTAATTGTATACTCATTGATATAAGTACATGCGCAAAGCGCATACCCTAAAGCTAGTTATACTAAAAGTGGAAAACTCCTTCCTGCAAAGTTGGATTACTATTTTGCCCCTGTTGTAAACCTATTGTAAATTATTTTTAAGTAAAATATAATAAAATATTAAACATTTAATATAATAAATATGAAATAGTAAAATTATAATTTCATGACCATTAAATTACATGACCTAATTAATAAGGATGAAAAATGTATCAATAGAAGGATAGCATAAAAGTCCGTAGAAGAGAGCTTGGGTAACGTACCTATTTATGATATTTTGTCAATTAATTAATTTATTTGAAAGCTAAAAGACTTTATCCCCTAATTCATATGATTATAGTTAATATACTAATACTAAATACTAAAATACTAAAAGTAGGAAAAGTATTAAATCAGTACAATTAGGTTTGAGGCCATTCTTATTCTCCTTCAGTTTCTCCCAAGACATTGATGGCTGCTTCTTTCAGTTTCTTTTCCTAATAAAGTGACTGAAATCATTATTAAATTAATGTCTGGTTTTTTACCCCCACGTTAGAACACCCTAAAATTGGTGTTTTGGTTTTTTCCCCAGACATTGATGGCTGATTTCTTCTGTTTCTTTTCCCTAATAAAGTCACTCAAATCATCCCTTTACTTAGTAATTTCACTCTTTTTATTTTGTTCTTTCTTCTACATGCCTTTCCAGATTCTTCCCAGCACTCTATATAAGTGCACAATATGGTGTCTTTGTCCCATCATCCTTGTATTTTCTATGGTACAGTTTTATTTACAGATTTTTTGGTTGCCGCATCACAAAATTGCTATTAATTCTACACTCTTGTCATTACCTTTAAACTTTATTAAGATATTCATATATGTTGCCAGCTGATTTTTCAATTAACCTCAAGAATCAGTAGTTTTTTTGAACATTACTCTTGTCTTGCAACTATATATTGCATTTGGTGCTTCATCTTCTAAAGGATATATATTCGATAGGTAAAAAAACGTCTCTACATTACAACAATATATTGTGTTTGCCTCTATTCTCAATACACTGCCTCCTTTGGTGAATTTATTGCTTGTCCGTGTTGACACAGGGAACAAAAAATACAAACTACTCTTTTCAACAACGATGTTCAAGTATGGAAGAATTTTTTCGACCAAAATAAAAGCTACTACATTATAAGCGGCACAAAACCAAACTTCTTATCTGTGCACAAGGACCTCGAAATAGTGTTTAATAGCAACACAGAAGCAATACAGTGCAACACTGAATTTATGTATCAACAATTCTCCAATGGTTTTATTTCTTTGGACGAGTTAGAACAATTCACTAATGAGATTTTATTTGGCAAATACCTACATATATTTATTGAGTATTTTGCAGCTGCAATTATTCATAATTTAATAATTCATATTTTTTAGATGTGGTTTGCATTGTAATAAGCACTAAATGGAGAAGGACGAAGCAGAAGGCGAGAAGTAATAGTTACGAACGAGAGGTAAGTTAGCACCAGTTACTCGCCACTCATAATTTAAACTTTAGTACCTGCAAAAGTAGAATGTGGTTTTTAAGATATTCAATTTTAAATATGTAGGTATGATAGGAAAATTTTGACTTTATGGGGAGACTTAGCTGAAATTGAGGGGGAATTGTTAGAGAGCATTGAAAATTCCAAGACAGTAGTAGCGACGTTAAAAGCTCTACTTTTTAAGGTATAACACTTCATACCTTATGTATTTCCATAATATTTTAGACATCCTTAAGGTAACACTAAATTTGTTGATCCTTTTTAAATAGGAAATTTTTTCCTTTCGACGATACCTGTTAGTGGCGTGCTAATCTACCCAACATTTGAGAAGGCGAAAGATCTCAACAAATGATAAATTGTGAATTTCTCTTTAACTTATTTCCTCTTTATATGTTAGGTATATGGAACATTCTAAAAGAAGTTTTATAATACAGGAATGACAATATAAAGTCAAGCAAGATAGACATAAGTTTAATGTCAAGTAGACTAATGCAAACAGCTAGAGAAGTCAAAATCACTAATATTATAGACGGCTCAATTGTCAGCTTGAAAGTACATTTACCTTCCAAAATCTAGCACAATGTATCCTACATTTATATGTTTACAACCTAACAAAATGTCCCTGCTAATTTACGTATAGGACATATACTGTAAGTTCAAAGCCAAAATTACTGACATCAACAGATATCATGACCTATGGTACCATGCTTGCGAGAAATGCCACAAGCGAGTAACTCTTATAAAGAGTAGTGCCACTTGTGGCTACTGTAAGATAGAAGATATTGATTATGATGAAAGGTAAGATACATGAACATATATATTATCCAGAACAAACAATTGAAGAGTTAATGATCTAATTACTGAATTGTGCTTTAGATATAGGTTAAAGTTTGATATTTCTGCTGAAGAACAATATATAAGTATTACGTTGTTTGATGGTGCATGATACTTTTTTGGTTGCGATGCCAAAGAGTATGTTGACTCAACATCTAAAAAGGTAAAATACCTATTAGTCAAAAGAAACATTCAGGTTGAATAACTTCTCCATATGTTTTAGTCGATATGTATTTGCCTTTTTACTCCTACAAAAAGAGGAATCAAAGTATTACCGCAAGTTGATTTTGAGTAAGGGAAAAGAATTCAATATCCTCGTGAAGATTGATCGAAAAATTGCAAAAGAAGATAGGAACAACAATTTGGTAGCTGAGGAAATACATGAAGGAAGAGGAGCAAGAAGAATAAAGATAGCAATCACAAACACAATCCAATGCTTGATAAAAAGATCAAAGTGAAAAAAAATTAGTTGCTTTTGTAATAGAATAAATTTACATATGCTCTATCTTTATTGTCTTCTGAATAATAAGAAGTTAATTTACTCTTCTCTACGAGCAACACCAGCTGGCATTAGTTTTAGTTTTAATTAAGCTTTTCATAAATTATTATATTAAATATTCTCATTTATAATCCATTCACTACGTTTACATTACTTCCTTATTACAGATCAATCATACTCTTTTGAAGAAAATCAAAACTGCATCCAATCAAAAAAGACATTGATGCATTCTACACTATAGGTATTCATTACCTTTATGTGGATCCAATCTGATTGTTTTATTTGTACATACGCGAATAATTTGTTGCTTATGCCTACATAACTATCTACATAAAACAACTGCGAGCTTTATGCATTTGTCATTGTTTCAAAAGAAAAAGAAAATAAATTTAATATTTGACCACCTGCACATCGTACTTGCATCGTACAAACTTTGTACACCTCGACAAGCTTTACATGAAAGAATTAATGGTATAAAATGTTAAATAAAAAATTGCTTCAAATTCCAGAAGACAAGCAATCAATGCATCATATGATTTTGATTAGCAATGATTATTAAAAGGTACTACCTTAACCGCTGTATTCTTTTGTTCATTGTTGCAGCCGCTTTCTAAGAAGAAGAAGAAGTTGTTCGCGCACTTTGTTCTTGATCCTATAACCATCAAAGATAAATAAGAAGAAGAACCTTTTGCTGCTACATACGGTAGATTGGTTCCAATAGAAAGTTATTTAGAATCCAAAACAAAATAGAATCTTAACTATGCTATGCATGTTGAAAATTGGAGATTGGTACATTAGTTTCTATTAAGAGAATAGGCCGTGCCAAAATTCTAAAATTTTAACAGGTAAACTCTATTTAACTTTTAAGTATATTTTTTTTTCATATTGTCTTGACCATTATGCGTTTTTTATTTTTAATATTTCATACTTTAAAAAGTTTGAACTCTTCCCTGGATTTTAATTTTTTATATGTTCTTGGGCCCATAAATAGAGGCTACAACAGTTCCTTTTGCATTTTTTCCCCGGAAGGAGCTTAGTTGCAGCATCATTAGCATTCATTAGTACGTCGCTACACTTTTGGAAGATTATGTTGGTAATATTGGTGCATGATCTTGAACACTTTGTGGATCAAATGTGGATTATTTAAAGAATACTACTATTTATGTGATGTATTTCTCTTTTAATTTGAAATAATCCAAGAATTTATAAAATCTTACTCATATCACGATGCTACATGCTATATCTATTTGTGCATTACTACTGCTTTAATATAATATAGAACCATGTAAAGATTAATTATTACATTGATTAGTTGTTGAAATATACATAAAGGTAGAAACAAGAAAACTTGAATAATTTATGAAATAGAAGTGATGTTTCAGAAGGGTGTTAGGCTCAAAAAATGTTACACATCTTACGAGTACAAAACAATATAAATAAATCCCGGGATAATCATAGCAAATCGTAATAATCCGTTGGACCAATTGAAAGACATGAAAATAAGAACTCACGATTAGGGGGAGAAGCATTAGAAACCTTTATTGATAATATTTGTTTGGTCTGCCTCTCCATGGAGAGGTTCAGAGCCTTACAATGGTGTTTTCTCTTCCCATAAGAGGGGTATCTTTTCTCGTTTCTCTCTCCTCTCACTAGTGGTCGAGAAGCAGCCCCCTTTCTGGGGTTTCCTCTCTTGGTATTTATAGCTGTGAGCTTCGTGAGCTCGCGATAAGTGGCCGTAACCACGTTGAGATCTCGCCTTTTGTATTGGCGCGTAGGCCAGGGCCTTGTCGACCGAGCTAGAGGCGGGTTGAACGTTGTCAATCCTGAGTGTCGTGCCGTTAATTAATCATGAATTAACTTAAAACGGGATTAGCCTCGTTAATTATCGTGGGATCAGATTTTGACCCATACAGTTAGTCCCCCCGCTTATTGAGGTCGTGTTTCGGCCGAGCTCGATGAGCGGACTTCATCGATTGTGATTTGTAAACAACTCGAATAAGGGAGTCGAATTATTGGTGGCGGTGGCCTTAACCGTTTACACGTTGGAGATAGCTGTAGCCTTTCGTATATTGAGGATGGCCGTAGCCTTTTATATATTGGAGATGGTCGTAGCCTTTTATATATTGAGGATGACCGTAGCCTTTCGTATATTGAGGATGGCCGTAGCCTTTTATATATTGGAGATGGCCGTAGCCTTTTATATATTGAGGATGGCCGTAGCCTTTATATATTGGAGATGGCCGTGGGGAATGAATATGCGCCGAGTACGTATTTGGTCGTCCAAAATTTTAACGGCGTTCGGCACATTCTTTCGGTGTTCATAGGTCGTAGCGATTGTTCTGATGGCGGTACGCTGGCGGATGGTCGAGAAGCCGCTTTGTGGAGCTCGTCATAATCACGCTTGCTGCTACAGAACCGAACCGTTTTGCGGTTGGTCGTGCAGTTAATGATGGCTATTGGGCTTTGCAAAAGCCATTTATGTTGCCTATAAAGGTGGGTTGAGGCATTCATTTCTCATATCTTCATTGTTCATTTGAGAGAGATTCTGAGGAAACTTTGTCTTCTCGCTAATTCATCTTTTCTTTTCTTTCCTTCGATTGTGATAACATTTGTTTTCAGTAGATTACCAATGGCTGGCAGTTCTTCCCATGGTGTTCTTCCGGTAGATTTTTCGGCAGCTGACGGACCATCTCCGGCGATGGGAGGTGTGGAACAGACGGAGTCCGGCGAAATTCCGTCGGTTGACGAGGTGGTTCCTCGGCCCGGAGGTCCGGCGATTGATTTCACCGTCGACGGTGGAGAGGAACCGGTGGATGAAGCCCCTTTGATGGGGGAAATTGGGATGGCCCGATTGCGGGAACAGGGCGTCGTTCCTACCCATGCGGACATCGTTCTTGCTAGAAGCGAGGAGAGGGTCCACACCGACCGTAGGGGATACTGCGTTTTTTACGCCTATCCTTTCAGGTTGGGGTTCAAGATCCCGCTCCCAATGCTGGTGGTGGATTTTTGCCGTTATTACGGGGTGTGCCCAGGTCAGCTCGCTCCTTCCCTCTACAAACTTTTGGCAATGTTTATCAAGTACGTGGAATTGGCCCGTAGGGAGGTTATGCTGCAGCATGTGCTGAGTCTCTACGCTCCTCAGAGAGTCCATGGTACCATGATTCAGGCATGCCCACGTGGGTCGAAGGGCCTGGTCATGAGATTGGATGACGAGGTCGAGCCCCGCCCTTTCGAGCACTTCTTTTATATCAGGACCAAGCACCTGGTGGCGGATGCTACTGGGTTCCCAGAGGCTTGGAACCATGCACGTAAGTTTTTTTTTATCGGTTGAATCCTCTTTTCTTTTCTCCTTTATGATTTGCGCTTATGAGCGTTAACTCTCGCCCTTTTTTTTTGTAGCCGACAGGTCGCCGCCACCCCCATTGTCTTGGATACGTGAATGGGTCGATGCCGTGCTCCCCCATACGAGGGGGATACGTACGTGGGCGTCTTTCTGGGAGAGGCATGGTCGTAGGCCCGCAGCAGGCAAAAAATCGATCTTTCCTTCTATTCTGCTTTGTTTCAGCTTTATTTACTAACCTTGTTTTTTGTGATTAGGGAGGGCACGCCGCGTCAAGGCCCCTCAGTTGGCCTTCCGTCGGCCTGGTGCAGTCGCTCGGCTTACTGCAGCGCCGGTGTCGCGCTCAATACCGAGGGCGGCCTCAGTTGAATCTTCAGCGGTTTCTTCTCCGTCACGGACCCGGCTTCGGGATGAGGAGCCTTCGGGAGTTGCGCGCCATAGAGCGGGATCATCGTCAGAGGGAGAGGAGGAGAGGCCGTCGATGAGGCGTAGGGTCGCATTCACGCCGGCTCCTCCTTTGGTGATTAATTTGGATTCTCCACCGGCAGACGTGGAGATGAGTGCTGCTGCGGCGCCTGCCCCTGAGGGCGAACAAACAATGGGGGTTGCCCCGGTTGGCTTAGGCCGTGATGATACCGTCGCTTCGGCGGCTCAATTGGTGGTTCCAGTCGTTGAGACGGGAGGCAGTTCCTCAGCGGCTGCTAAAGTGGGTGAGGATGAGTCCGAATCCGACTTGGATCCCGACGACGTCCGTATGTTTCAGGAAGGCTCTACCAACTCAGCGGTGCGCGCAGAGGGGCGATCTCGCCTTATCGAAGTTCCCACGGAATTGAACCTATTGCTCCAAGGGGAAAACTTGGTGCCGCAGTTCGAGCCGCTATGCTCGGAGGCCGAGAATGCATCGCTGAGGGGCGTTACGGATGTCGGGCTGATGAATGAAGTAGCCGTGATGGGCCTGAGGGTATGTACCGTTGCGTTGGATCGTTTCTTCTTTGCCTCAAGTTTGTTCTTTTATCTTGATCGTTGTCTTTGCTTTGCAGTCTTATCTGTTGGAGGTGGAGAGCATCCGTCGAGCCAAAGTCCGCTCGGGGATATTTTTGCGGGCGCTGGAGAAGTATCGCCGCTACCGAGATCAGTGCCGAGAATTGCAAGAGCGCTTGAGGGATGATCCTCGTAGCCGGGCCTTGGTCGAAGAGCTGGCGAGGCGGGATGAGCAGCTTCGCCGAAAGGATGAGGAGCTCGAGGCGGTAAAGAGGGCTGTAGCTGAGGGCGAGCTCCGGGGCCAGGCGAAGGCGGCGGAAGTCACTGCGGCATGGAGCGGGAAGGTGACCGCGCTGGAGGATGAAGTCGCGTTGTTGAAGCTTCAAGTGAGGGACGCCTCGTCGAGGGCCGAGGTGTTGAGGGAAGCTATCCGCGTGCATGAATCCCAGCGGATGTTGGAAAGGGATGCCGCGGCCCTTAGAGAAGCAAGTCTCGAGGAGCGGATTGGTGTCTTCGAGCAGGACGCCCAGGTCATGGCGGACCGAATCACGGCCTTGGAAGAAGAGAATCAGCGGCTACGGGATCAAGCCGCTTCTTCCAGCCAGGCTCGAGAACTTTGGGTCTTTGCCGAGGCCCAACGTGATGTATATAAGAGCTTGTGGGAGGCTGGCGTCGTGACCAAAGCTGCTTTCGAGGGGGCGCGTCAGAAGGCTCGTGAGGCCCGTGCTGACTGTGGTTTTGATGTGGCGACGCCCGAGGCTGACGCTGGTGCAGACGGTGGCGCGGACGGCACCGAGTAAAAAAGATGATGATGCATTTTTTCTCGTCTTGTTCGCCGTTTGGCGTTTAGGTGTTTCTTGTAGTTTTTTCTTTTTATTTCTTGTATTGATCGACCTTGGCCGGGTGTAAGCGGGGATGACCCGCAATTTGACTTTGTAAATATATAAGTTTTCTGGTCTATTGCCTGTCTTGTGCTTGTTTTGTGTCACTGTTTTCTTTCGTTCTTTAGAGTTTTTGTGTGCTTTTTGGTGAACGTCGGTGTTGGCGGCCCTAGTCGAATTCAAACCGACGCCTTTAGTCGTGATAGACTCGACGGCCTTAGCCACAAAGGCAACTTCGATGGTCGGCGGGTCGTTTATCCGCCGTAGTCGAATCTAGGTCGACTGTTGGCGACGATGGCCTTAGCCATGATATAATTGACGGCCTTAGCCATGTAGGCGACTTCGACTGTCGTCGAGTCGTTTATTCACCTTAGTCGAATCTAGGTCGACTGTTGGCGACGATGGCCTTAGCCATAATATAATTGACGGCCTTAGCCATGTAGGTGACTTCGACTGTCGTCGAGTCGTTTATTCACCTTAGTCGAATCTAGGTCGACTGTTGGCGACGATGGCCTTAGCCATGATATAATTGATGGCCTTACTTTTTCAACTCGGTGCGGGCGAGTCTTGGCCGTTATTTGGGCAATAGTGGCATTTAGCCTTAGTCCCAGTTCGGACGCGATCGAACTACCGGTCGTGACAGTAAAAAACGCGGCCTCGTAGTTTGACCGGGGCCGAACTTTACGCGGCCCGAGTCTTAATTCGAGTTGGGAGAACTTACTTGAATGGCGAGGGTGCCTACCCTGCGCCTCAATTTGTTAGAGGTCGGGCTTTGCTTTCACGGATGAAGGCGTTTGGCCTGAGTTTCGGTTCAACTGTGGTTGAACTTGCTAAAGTTGAGGACGAATGCGTCCATCCTGGTAGTTCGAGCGAGGTCGAGCTCGTTGGATTTAATGGCGAGGGCACCTAGCCTGAGTCTTGGTTCAACTGTAGTTGAATTTGCTAATGAAGACGCATAGCCTGTCTTGGTTCAACCGTAGTTGAACTTTTTGGCGAAGGCACATAGCCTGAGTCCCGGTTCAACCGTGGTTGAATTTGCTAATGGAGGCGCATAGCTTGTCTTGGTTCAACCGTAGTTGAACTTTTTGGCGAAGGCACATAGCCTGAGTCTCGGTTCAACCGTAGTTGAACTTTTTGGCGAAGGCACATAGCCTGAGTCCCGGTTCAACCGTGGTTGAATTTGCTAATGGAGGCGCATAGCTTGTCTTGGTTCAACCGTAGTTGAACTTTTTGGCGAAGGCACATAGCCTGAGTCCCGGTTCAACCGTAGTCGAACTTGCTAATGAAGGCGCATGGCCTGTCTTGGTTCAACCGTAGTTGAATTTGTTGGCGAAGGCGCATAGCCTGACTTGGTTCAACCGTAGTTGAACTTTTTGGCGAAGGCACATAGCCTGAGTCCCGGTTCAACCGTAGTTGAATTTGCTAATGGAGGCGCATAGCCTGTCTTGGTTCAACCGTAGTTGAACTTTTTGGCGAAGGCACATAGCCTGAGTCCCGGTTCAACCGTAGTCGAACTTGCTAATGAAGGCGCATAGCCTGTCTTGGTTCAACCGTAGGGAGGCGCATAGCTTGTCTTGGTTCAACCGTAGTTGAACTTTTTGGCGAAGGCACATAGCCTGAGTCCCGGTTCAACCGTAGTCGAACTTGCTAATGAAGGCGCATAGCCTGACTTGGTTCAACCGTAGTTGAACTTTTTGGCGAAGGCACATAGCCTGAGTCCCGGTTCAACCGTAGTTGAATTTGCTAATGGAGCGTAGTTGAATTTGCTAATGGAGGCGCATAGCTTGTCTTGGTTCAACCGTAGTTGAACTTTTTGGCGAAGGCACATAGCCTGAGTCCCGGTTCAACCGTAGTCGAACTTGCTAATGAAGGCGCATGGCCTGTCTTGGTTCAACCGTAGTTGAATTTGTTGGCGAAGGTAGTTGAACTTTTTGGCGAAGGCACATAGCCTGAGTCCCGGTTCAACCGTAGTTGAATTTGCTAATGGAGGCGCATAGCCTGTCTTGGTTCAACCGTAGTTGAACTTTTTGGCGAAGGCGCATAGCCTGAGTCCCGGTTCAACCGTAGTTGAATTTGCTAATGGAGGCGCATAGCCTGTCTTGGTTCAACCGTAGTTGAACTTTTTGGCGAAGGCACATAGCCTGAGTCCCGGTTCAACCGTAGTCGAACTTGCTAATGAAGGCGCATGGCCTGTCTTGGTTCAACCGTAGTTGAATTTATTGGCGAAGGCGCATAGCCTGACTTGGTTCAACCGTAGTTGAACTTTTTGGCGAAGGCACATAGCCTGAGTCCCGGTTCAACCGTAGTTGAATTTGCTAATGGAGGCGCATAGCCTGTCTTGGTTCAACCGAAGTTGAACTTTTTGGCGAAGGCGCATAGCCTGACTTGGTTCAACCATAGTTGAACTTTTTGGCGAAGGCACATAGCCTGAGTCCCGGTTCAACCGTAGTTGAATTTGCTAATGTAGGCGCATAGCTTGTCTTGGTTCAACCGTAGTTGAACTTTTTGGCGAAGGCACATAGCCTGAGTCACGGTTCAACCGTAGTCGAACTTGCTAATGAAGGCGCATGGCCTGTCTTGGTTCAGCCGTAGTTGAATTTGTTGGCGAAGGCGCTTAGCCTGACTTGGTTCAACCGTAGTTGAACTTTTTGGCGAAGGCACATAGCCTGAGTCCCGGTTCAACCGTAGTTGAATTTGCTAATGGAGGCGCATAGACTGTCTTGGTTCAACCGTAGTTGAACTTTTTGGCGAAGGCGCATAGCCTGAGTCCCGGTTCAACCGCTGTTGAATTTTGTCGGTCTTGATGACGAAGGCAGAGAGCCCGAGTCTCATATGGTGGGTATCGAGTATTGGAACTCGTTTTGGATTCGATACTTTGAGCGGCTTATCCACTGTCTTCCCAACCAGGGTATATAGGCTGTCTTGAGGCGAATCTCGGCTCGAGATATCTCCGTGCCAGTTTCCGACCGGAGCTCGCATGCCTTACAGAGACCTCCCCTTAGGAGAGGAGGGGACTGCTTCTTCTTGCTTGCACTATCTGAGGTTGGAGAGAGAGTGAGGACTTAGATCTTGATTTGGGATCTTCGAGCTCCCTTTCGAGTTTGGCGCTTCTTTTCTTTTGGTCCAGGGAAGAACTACGCGATTTTGCTATGAAATCCCCACAGACGGCGCCAAATTGTTCGCTCAAAAAATGTTACACATCTTACGAGTACAAAACAATATAAATAAATCCCGGGATAATCATAGCAAACCGTAAAATCCGTTGGACCAATTGAAAGACATGAAAATAAGAACTCGCGATTAGGGGGAGAAGCATTAGAAACCTTTATTGATAATATTTGTTTGGTCTGCCTCTCCATGGAGAGGTTCAGAGCCTTACAATGGTGTTTTCTCTTCCCATAAGAGGGGTATCTTTTCTCGTTTCTCTCTCCTCTCACTAGTGGTCGAGAAGCAGCCCCCTTTCTGGGGTTTCCTCTCTTGGTATTTATAGCTGTGAGCTTCGTGAGCTGGCGATAAGTGGCCGTAACCACGTTGAGATCTCGCCTTTTGTATTGGCGCGTAGGCCAGGGCCTTGTCGACCGAGCTAGATGCGGGTTGAACGTTGTCAATCCTAAGTGTTCGTGCCGTTAATTAATCATGAATTAACTTAAAACGGGATTAGCCTCGTTAATTATCGTGGGATCAGATTTTGACCCATACAGTCATAAAGAGCATCATGCAAGATTCAAGGGAGGCAAATTGTTATATGATTCTTCTAGGTGTTGATGAATTAGAAAAATACTTTTATTGCTCACTATAAGCAGATTGTACGACTTAATGTTAATTTCAATTGAAGTCTTTACGTTGTATTGTTTTCTTAATTATACATTCTAAGGTACGTTCAATCTCAATCATAGTACTAATTAAATTGGTTTAATTTCTATATATCTTGCATACTAATGAAAACACAAGATTTTTATGTAGTTAGAGGATGTGTATATAATTTGTAGGGTGTGTGCTTGTGTATAATTTGTTATTCAATTCAGCTAACCTAATTCAATATTTGAGATCAGACTACTTGATATATTTATTCAGTATTGATTGTATTTTTATAAAGTTTAGTGTGACAAGTACCTAATTAATAAGATTCCTCTGATGAATAAATTTATTAGATTTAGTTTGACTCCGGTTAATTATGCTATAATTGACTTGAAGTTTGCAGGAACAATACGGGTTGCATAGAGCATATTGGTAAGGAAATCTTTGGCAAGTTAAAGAGGACGCTCAAAACAACAATATGAATTAATATATGTAATTCCATTATTATTTTATGTATTAAGTTATTTGTAGTGAAGTATCTCCATTTTTTTCCTCACAAGCATCAAGCATTTATTTTTCAAGCATAAAATTATCTTGATTATTGCCTGTTGGATGAATATAACTACGTACGAACGACCGGATATAAAAAGAATATTTTTTCTAAATTAATTTTTTTATATTAATATATAATATATCCATGGGTAGCCCGGAAAGAAGTTATCACTTTGAGTTCAAAGAATTGAACTTAAATTCCGATACATGACTAGGATTTCATGAGTGAATAGCTTAATTATTGTCTTCCTTTTAGCTACAAAATTATTTTGTATTCGTTAGGAGTTCATTATTCCAATGTTTAATTCCTCTCTATCTGATATAAAGTTATTAAATTTATTTTTAATACATGTTTCATATAACTTTTTTTCCATAGTGCGATGCAGATTTGTTTGCTCGAAAAATTAAGAGAAACCTTCACAATAACAGCTAGAGCTTGTCACACCCCTTTTTCCCACCCCCCGAAATATATGTATGTGTATGGATATTATGGTGGGTTAAAGAGTTTTTCCAATTGAAGTGACAAATTTGAGTAGGGATTATTTTATTTATAGAGTCGCCACTTGGAATTGGTTTTCGGTGTTCCAAGTCACCTTTTATTTGAATCCCTAGTCAAAGAAAAGTTTGACTCTATTTTTATCGGTCCGCGAAAATAAAGTTCGGGTAAGAAATTCTGTTGACCGGGGAGAAGGTATTAGGCATTCCCCGAGTCCCGTGGTTCTAGCACGGTCGCTTTATTGACTTAAAACTTGGCTTGAGCTAATTTTGGATAAACTGTGATTTATATGTATTTTCATGTTTTACCTATCCGCTTTTAATTATTAAAGTTGTTAAAAAAAAGTATGATATAAATAGTATCAAATTGTCCTAACCGCGCTACGAAAGCGAATATGCGACCAAAACAAATTTTATTAATTTTGTCGTAACAGCGCTACGCAAGCGAATCCGCAGTTATGACAAAGGATTATTAGCACGCTATTATTTTCAGAAAA
Source organism: Nicotiana attenuata (assembly GCF_001879085.1). Classification (NCBI taxonomy): domain Eukaryota; kingdom Viridiplantae; phylum Streptophyta; class Magnoliopsida; order Solanales; family Solanaceae; genus Nicotiana; species Nicotiana attenuata. Next base: position 313,352 of record NW_017671314.1, read on the forward strand.
AAATTACTGTATTTGTGCTTTTGAGAAAATTATTTATTAAAAGGTTACTATCGCTATTAAAAAGTTACTATCGCGCTACGCGAGCGAATCCGCGAGTATGGTGAAAGGATTAGAAATTTAACTAAAACTATAGATATAGTAAGAGATTAGTGAGTTAAATTATTGAATGTTAAATATCACGCTACGCAAGCGAATCCGTGAATGAAAAGATTTAAGCGTGCCTACTGATTGCCTAGCAATTCAACTAATAAAAAAAAATGTGTTAATTAATTAATAACAGAAATCTGATTTCTATTATTATCTTCTAGCCTTATGGTTGGAAAAATTGTGCAAATAAATGTTGGACCAACTCAATCTTTTTTAAAGAAATATGCCAACTTCTTGTTAAAAGGAGAAATGGGCCAGCTTATGGATTTTAGAAGATGGGCCAGCTATTTATTTATTGAGAAAGTGGGCCAATTTGCTTATTTAGTTATGGTATTGAGCCAACATCTATAAAATAAATGGACAAAATGTTTATAGACTTCTTAAAGGCATTGGGCCTATTGGACAGAATATGCCTTGGCCCATTATTGAGCTCCGAAAATGGGCATAAGCTGAAAGCCCAATGAATTTCAAATGTTGGTTTACTAAGATAGCCCACCTGGGGTAAATTGCGAGTCTGGCCTCTTTTGTTCTAAGCCATTAACCCTTATTTTTAACTAGCAATTTCAAACACCTAAAAAGTGGCTTTTCTTGCTATTTAAGGGCGTGCCCTTTCTTCAATATTATAAGGAACTGGATCAACTTCCATAGACATTTATAATGAATTGGCTAAACACACAAAAATATAAAAATCTTCAGCAGTTGAAACACATGGAAAAGTAAGCTGAAATCGGGTGAGCTTTAGGAGTGAATCTTAGAGTGAAACTTTAGAAAAGTATAAGTCCTCTTAGAGTTCGTTCTTGGGTTTCTCCGAAGTTCGGGCTGTTTTAACATGGATTGCTGCTGGTTTTTCTGCTGTTGTTGCTGCTGTTTTTATGCTAGACTTTGGCGAGCTTCCATTTCTTCGTTGTATTTATTATCTGCGGACTCAGGTAACTCTTTAATCTTATGTTACAGAATATTTTCAATTAACAAGAAGATTGGAACTCTCTTTGATTGTTGGGAGCATATCCATTTTAAATAATATGGAGTGCTTAGCTAAATTTTCTATATGTTTAAAATAATCTTGTTGTTAGTTCATATGTAAAAAATAATCCTTGGTTGATCAAACACTCTTTATTCGATGTGTTATTTGTCTTTACTATCTATTATAGTTTGATGCATTATAAAATGAGATGTTTCAAGTAGCGTTTGCAATGTGCTTAAAGACTCCGTTTTGCACCTTTGCAATTCTGGCCAGTTTATGATAGGCTATTTCTGTTAAAGAAAAATAACAAAAAGAGCCGATGCTTGAAACCTTATTTATTGGATATAAATTCAGATTTTACAATGTGACCATCTCTGCTAGGATTTTAGATTTTTTTTGGTTAGAAAAGTGGCTAGATCTTAAAT
>NW_017671315.1:0-2231 GCF_001879085.1 Nicotiana attenuata
AATTTTGGTTTCTTGCAAACTTTGGAATAAGCTATAAGGGTCATTTTCTTCACTTTTTTAGCATGCTTTTGATTCTCCCTTCTCCCTATTACTGGATCAGCCTATACGACTATCATGTTTCATTATCGCTACTGTTTCTCTTTTCCATGATTTAACCTCACATGCCTAATGGTGTGCACTCTTTATATACGTTGGTTGTCCCTCTAAAATGACTTTCAATTTTGGACTGATTTCACACTTCCTTGTGTAAGTCTAATTGATTCTTTCCTTGTTTGATTTGAAAACTTTCTTTAGCCTTTCTATTCCCCTATTTCTGACTTGGCTCATTGGCAATTTTGAACCCCTGATTCCCTGATTTACTATGTACTAATTGATTTACTATGTTCTTGCCTTATTTGGGCTGAACGTGTGTTTTAAAGATTCTTTCCTTAGTTAAACCCCTATGTATTTACCCCTAATTTCCTATTTTACACAAGATGTTCACTTAATTTCTTTCCTTAATTGCATGTTGTCCATTACCGTTTTGGTTTAAACTCCTTAATTAAAGGAAGTGTCTATGTTGATTGATTGTAATTGATACATAGTCCCATAATTACTTTGATTCTTCCCTTACTTCTACCTATTTTTCAAACTATAAATACCCGACCCTCTTTTCACAAAACCCAATTCCCAATAGGGAACGAGTTGTCCTCCCAAATGTCACAAGCCCGATTTCACTTTAGAAAAAGGGGGTGCGACAACATGGCGATTCCGCTGGGGATATCTTTAGGCTTTTACCATTGCATGTTATTTGTGACTTATTGCTTCTCTATTGCTTTTACTTAATGTCTTTATCTTTTCTTCTACTGCGAAACTGACTTCGCTCTTCGTGTCTTTTCTTTCTTTAATGCTTTCTTTTATCGCTTTCCTTCAAATACTGCTGTAGTTACGAGCAATTATTGTAATCATTATGAACGTGCAATTACGTGACAACTTGTTTCATTCTTGTAATTGCATCCTCAACATCATATTCCACTCGTGCCAAACAAAATACCATAGCAACGCTTATAATGAGTGGTTGAGCCCTTCCGATATTATCACCCCCTAAATTTGGCAAAGGCATATTTGCGGTAAAACCAGTCGATCTACGGTGTAGTCGACAGTTCCGTGCCTTTTCCTCTTGAGTTGTCCGCTCAAGGGTACCGGTCTAATACCCCATAGAAACCTTACTCTATGCAAATTGTACATGCATCATGGTCAAACCTAGCCGCGTCAGTTATGTTGTCCACATAATGACTCTTTAAGATAGCCTTGTCCAAAGTCCAACGGGTTTCTTTGGAACCCAAACGGACGCCACCATGTTCTGTGCATTTATTCGGAGAACTGAATGTTTATCATGCTAATTGTTGATATTTAATAGTCGAGTCTGGTGGGGGTAAGGGCCTAACATCTTTTTCTTGCAGAAAATAAGGCATGAAGTCCCTAGATTCGGAATGGTCACCAACATCCACCCAAGGTTGCTAAGCTGGTGGGAAGACGATCGGACTCTTGTCCACAAATGTTTGGGAAATTTGCCTTCTCTTCTGGAAATCCAACCCTACAACAAAATCATAGAGGCTGCTACGCTATTCTGGGATGGTGATAGGTCGGTATTCCATTTTAGGAACATTGAAATGACTTCTTTACTAGAGGAAATAGTAGGTTTAGCTGGTATTCCATGGGAGACTCCGAGACTACTTATGCCAGAAAATCGCAAGGGTAGGGGATTCCTCAAGATGATGGGGTTGAAGAAGAACCCAGAGTTGACTTGTTTTAAGGATTCTTACATACCTTTCGGTTATCTGTACGAGAGGTATGGCTATAGCAAGTCCTACCGCACTTACTCGAATGAATTCGCCCTCACCTCATTAGGGCATATCCATAGAAGGGTCTTCGTCTTTATGTTTTGCTTCCTGGAAATGATAGTGTTTCCTATGAAGGAGGGTAGGATCCATACTAGACTGGCCATGGTAACTAGGACATTAATGGAGGGAATTGACGGACATCCCTTTAACATAGTACCTATGATCGTCGCAGAAATATATCGGGCCCTGGAGAACTGTCAACGAGGGGCCAAGCACTTTGAGGGTTGTAACCTGCTACTCCAACTGTGGCTCGTGGAGCACCTCCAAAAGGGTGAATATCGGCATGAGATTCTGCGCAGATACTGGGATGATCATATCGCCTTCCATCAGCCAAGGCGGATGAACTAT